>NW_007728683.1:303589-318283 GCF_000696425.1 Galeopterus variegatus | reverse complement strand
GAAGCATTGGAACAGAACCTACTTCGCAGGTGGCCTATAGTTAAGTCAGAAGGAAAGATACATAACATGCTCAGCTCCTTATCTGCGTGTAGTAGGCCCCTTTCCTCTTTCTCAAGTTCTGTCCCACAATCTTCTTCACACAGGTCTGAGGACCATAGCCAGTGCATCAGAGGTGGGAGTGAGATGAAACCTTTTTGCACCCCTCCTATAAACTACCTGAGGGCAAATCACCATTGATGAGCTGGCACTGGCGCCATGTGAGATGCTGCTCAAGCAGCACCAAGTTAGGCAGGGGAGAGGCGACTGGACTATGACCAGGAACAGGGCCCAACCCCATCCTCAGGACAGACACAACCCCCAGGGGGAGCAGGACAGAAGAGCTGGATTTTGAAGGATTTCTAAGAGTGTTTCAAATGGCCAGTGCTGGAAAGGGCATCTCATGCAAAACAGCAGCAGCAGGGGACACTCTAGTGCCTGCTCTGAGCACATTACGCCACCTCGCTTTCAGAACCACTCTAAAGGGAGATGGAGATACAGAAAGGTGAAGTCCCCAGCCCCAGGTCACGTAAGGAAGAGTGCCAAGCCCAGAGGAATGGGGCAGCCACTGGACAGGGAACCCACTAGCTTTGGGGGCTGAGCTGCTCCTGCAGGGCTGCAAAGGAGGACAGGCTGCCAGCTGTGCTGCTGAGGCTGCCAGTGCCCTGGTGGTCACCAGACCACGGTAGGGCTTTCAGTGGGACATAGTGGGCTTGCCGCATTAGCTGGTACTTAGGACACAACTGTGGAGCTGAAATCCTCCCCCCTTCCGTGCAGGAATCTGGTTTCAACCCTTTAACCTGTCCACATCTCTTCTGACCACTTTTCAAATTCTCCACCCCAAAGTGAAATGGCGGGCCCAGAGCAGCCTCAGGGTTACCAAAGAGGAAGGTGACTTCTGTAGAAGGAGAATTCGTTACATTTCCATGGGTCCACTTTCCAAAATTGCAGACAGATCAAATTTCTGTAAAAATAACTACATCTTCAATGAAGGGACTGTGAAATTAAAGGGAATCTCATGGTTAATCTTTTTCTAAAACACATTACCATTCTCTCATGAGACTCTGGTCTGAATCCAAATCTTAATTTTTAAATCTTTCTTAGAAGGATATCTCCTGCATTATAAATAATCTTTTGGAAACTTATTTTTCCCATTAGTTCACATTGTAGTGTAGCTTGTTTCCTTTCGTAGACTCTTTTAAAAAACCAAACAGCTTTATCAGTGGGCCTTTCCCCTCACACTATTTCTCCAATAGGAGGCCTCCCCAGCCACCACCATGCTGTGACCATCACACACAGTGGGTACTGAGACCAGTCGGCGGGCAGAGGCCTCCAGACCTGCCTGCAGTGGGTGGGCAAGGCAGGGAGGAGCACAGGAGGCCAGCCCCTGGCAGCAGAGCTGAGCACCACTGTGCAGGACAAGATGGAGAAGGGTACGAGGCAAAGGGAGACGGGAGGCCAGCGCGGTGCTTGGTAAAGCTTCCACTGCCTCCATCTGTGTGGCGCTGGGTCATGGCGTATCATAAACCTATCCCCATCAGTGTGTGGCAGCTGGGGTGAGGCGAGGCCACGGGCAGGAGGCTGTTGAGAGGCAGTGCACTGGCTCTGACCTGGTACAATTCCAGGACTCTCAAGGAGTCAAACCAAAATGGCAAGTGGAACCACACCCCCGAGTCCAGACTGTGGAGCGCAGCCCCTCCGCACCCTAAGGCAGGCCTTGCATCTCCAAGAGCAGGTGGGGCTTCACAGCTGATAGATGCAGGAGATGGTTTTAGATGGCCCCTCGCTCACAGGGAAAATGAGAGAAAATACGAAATCCTGAGACTTTCTCCCCAGCTTTAATTAAATGCACAGCCACAGTGCGTTCCAATTTCTTAACCTTGCCGAAAGGCTCGTCATACACTGAGCCAGAGGAATATTCTCAATTTTGCCTCAGATGGTCTAAAAACGCTGTGGCCCAAAGGGCACACAGACGATAACAGTGACACCTGCTTTTCTTCCTGAGAGACACAGACACTGCACCTGCCTTTGGTTCTGTTATAACTTCATTAATCTGCACAAGGTGTATGTGACTGGAAAAACAACTGCTCCTTTGTGTTGCTTTTCAATTTCCTTCTCTAAATGTGTCTATTTTAAATGGGTCAATGGATGTTAAAGCCAGGAAAAGATGACATTTGAATAAGATCCCAGAATGTGGCATCCAACACCTTAGCAGGCCAAGCCAGGTTAGGCCAGAAGAGCCAGAAATGAGGGCTGAGGCCCCCCAGTAGGTACCAAGTCCCTGCGTGCTGAGGCCCTGCCTGGGCAGCATCTCTCCTTCCTCCAGTGGAAAGGGGCTTTCAGAAGCCCACACCCGAAGGAGGAGGTCCTTCTTTGGCTGGGAACAAACTCTCTGATTCATACCTCAACCTTCAGGCAATTAGCCTTTCTACATTTTTCCTAGCCTCTGCCATGGATTCTCCAATCTGAATATCTAATTTGAATCTTCACAGCTAAAATCACAGTGACCTACGTCCAGAACCAATGGTCCTTTGGCAGCTTTAAAAATACAGATGAGCATCATAGTTCTGCCACTCACTAGCTGCACAAGGGTACTTCAAAAAGTTCACAGAAACATTCAGATTATCTTTTAATTCCATTTTACCATGAACTTTTTGAAGTACCCTTGTATGATCCTGGGCAAGTTTCTTCTTTGAACCTCAGTTTCCGCATCTGAAAAATGGAAGCTGAGTGTCGACTCAGTGCATATGTTGGTCATCTATGTGGACCCAGTGAGCTCTCGGCAAATGACAGGACCCTCCCTCCTCTCTCCAACCTCTGTGTGTTGACCCCTCACCTCTGGGAACGTCTTTGTCCTTGATTTTCATGCCTCTAGGCTTTCTCTAGTCCTCCTCTCCCCTCCCCTCCTCTGAACTCCACGCTGCAGCTGACACCTCTTCAGTTCCCCCCTCCTCACTGCCTTCTTCGTACCTGCTCAGTGCCCAGGTGCTGAGTCTGTCAGCTCTTCCTCTCCACTTCCACAGCCACCCCCTGAATTCAGGCTCTCTCCAAGTCTTGTGGCAGGGCTACCCCAGCAGTAAGCAATAAGCTGCTCCATCGTCCTCCTGTGGTCAGCCTCCGTTCAATCCTCAGGGAGTGTACGTGAAGGAATTACTGAATGAACAAATAAACATTCCTTTTCACACTCCCACCTGTGGACAAAGGCAGTCTGTCCGAGTGAAATCATGTATAAGCGTCTAGCTGATTATCTGGCCGACAGCAAGTACTCTGTCAGTGCTAGCTGCAACACCATGATTTCCAGCTCAAAAGAACAAAACAAAAAACCACACTTCAGTGACCCACCCCGGCAGCCCACAAGATGGGAATCCATCCTCAGCTCCACTTTACAGGTGGGAAACTACAGCTCTGGTTCTGTGTGCCTGCAGACAGTAGGGACCATGCCTTGAGTTCTCCCATACATGGCCCTTGGGCACAGGAACACCTTGTCCAAACTGGATGCTACGGAGCCCTGTGTGCCCACGCAGAGTCCCCAGGAGTGAGGAGAGGTGGAAGAGCAGGGCCTGTCACCCGTTTGCACTTCAACCGACTAGTTCCCCTTTTATAGGTTGTATTTGTGGTGGTTTTGTTTACATTCTCATTTGATATTCAAGTTCTTTAGCTAAAATGTTTGAAAACCATTGGCACGAGGAGCGAAGCCTAGGCTTTGGAGAGACTGGTTCTATTGGTTCTGACACCCAATAGCTGTGTAATTAAAAGGCATTTGGCTTCAGTTTCTCCATCTGCAAAGAGGGGGTAAGAATCCCAGCTTTGGAAGATTCCTGTAAGGATCAGATATTAGTATGTAGAGAGCCTAGCCCTGTGTAATTAAAAGGCATTTGGCTTCAGTTTCTCCATCTGCAAAGAGGGGGTTAAGAATCCCAGCTTTGGAAGATTCCTGTAAGGATCAGATATTAGTATGTAGAGAGCCTAGCTCAGCACACAGCACATAGGAGGCACTCAGGAAAGGCTCTATCTTCTAGTTCAGCCCTCTCCCTCTGCACACCCCCAATCCAGCCTGGCACACAGTCTGGGCCTCCCCCAAGGATGGCCTGCTCCTCCAGTCTGAGTGGGCAGGAAGCTGGGCCACTGGCACATGCAATAGGAGCAGAGCCAGGACCTAGGTGGGTGTCAGCTCTCTTCTCCTAAGGCCTGAGCTCACTGCTGAGGGCTTCACTTTTCCAACTGTACTTATCTGTGGGCACAGAGCATGTTTGCAAATTACTGTAAGGTCAAACTACTTGGTCCATTCACCCTTAGCCACACAGCTCAACTGGCAAGACAACTCATGGTGCATTCAGTGTGCTACAGGGATCACGTACTGTCTGGGTCTCACTATCTGGGAACTACAAAGATCTGCTGGTCTCACATAGTGCCAACGAGCATGTCCTCCTCCCTGCCACACAGCCCAGAGCACAGGTGAAACCACCTTCATCATCCCTGAAAATGGAACAAGGGCAGGGCCCAAATCCACAGTAGCACCACCTCTGCCTCACAGGGAAGACCCTGAGGGACTGAGCCATGGCCATGCTCAAAAGTGTGAGGCTGGACTGATACCTTACTCTGCGTGAGCACAGGCCGTGGACTTTTCCCAATAATGAGTGCCAGGTGCTCCAGGGCTCGGTCTAAATACACCTTCCTGTCTGTTCTTGTTACAAACAAAGCAGCTCAATCAGTACCATGTTCATCCAGCCAGCATTCACTGAATGCCTACTGGAATCAGGCCCCAGAGCAACAGAGACAAAGCAGACATAGGCTATGTCTCAAGACATTTCGTAAAGGCCCTGTGAGCCAGGCCTTAACTTCCAAGAGCTCCCTATCCTAGCTGGGCCCCCCTGAGTCCATCCTCCTCACTGACACCCTAAGACATAATTACAAGGAGAGAATCCAAGAAAAGCCCCTGCTAATCTCCATCCCCCATTAATGAACCAAGCCCTTTCCTCCACATTCAACACCAAGGTCTTGTCCCCAGGAAACACAGACTCTGAACTGGGTGTCATTTTTCTCCAAGTCTCTGGCTCCATCTGCTGTCTCTGAATGTCACACGGAGCTGAAGCTGTAAACAGTGTCCAGAGGGTGCCTGTGAGTCTCAAGGAAGGGTTAGGGAGGACCGGGGCAGGAAAGGCCCTGCATGTGGACAGGCCCTCACACCCACAGCAGCGTTGCCCTCATTCTGGGAGGATAGGGCCAGGTAGGAGGGGCTGGTGAGAAGAATGTTTGCTTGACCCTTGAGCCCACTATAGTCTGGTTCCAATTAAGTACAAAAATGAGCCTAGTTACTAGGTTACCCTACTTGCCACAACTTGCCTTAAAAGCCAGAAATCATTTCATGCAGGGTGACTTGGAGTTCCATCCATGGTGCTGTAACCATGTATGTATGTATGTGCTAAGTAGAAAGAATAAGGATTTTGGAATTAGGAAGTTCTGGAATGGGGATGAATCATAGCTCAACCAATTATCAATTGTGTAACCTTGGAAAAGTCACCTTCCTGAGTATGTTTTCTCATCTGCCACTGGAGAGGGCGCCGCTTGGGAGCGCGGCGGCGCTCCCGCCGAGGGTTCAGATCCCATGTGGAGACCGGTTCCCGCTCACTGGCTGAGCGTGGTGCGGGCACAACACCAAGGGTTGCGATCCCGTTACCGGTCAGTAAAAAAGACAAAAAAGGAAAAAAAAAAAAAAGAGAGAATGAGAAGTACTGGGCCGGCCCGGTGGCGCACTGGAGAGTGTGCCGCTTGGGAGCGCGGCGGCGCTCCCGCCGAGGGTTCAGATCCCATGTGGAGACCGGTTCCCGCTCACTGGCTGAGCGCGGTGCGGGCGCGACACCGAGGGTTGTGATCCTGTTGCCGGTCCCCGGTGCGGGCATGACACCGAGGGTTGGGATCCCGTTACCGGTCAGTAAAAAAGACAAAAAGGGAAAAAAAAAAAAGAGAGAATGAGAAGTACTTTGAAAGGATAGCTTTAGGTGAACAGTGAGATAATGTACACAAAGTGAGTAACACAAACCTCTGTTTATCCAAGAGCTTCTTTACCCATTTTACAGTTTGGGAAACTGAGGTTCAAAGAGTTTTGTGGGAACTTTAGAAATTCATTTTGATAAAAACAAAAGCTACTATGTATTGTAAACAAGATTCACATCTAAAACAAAATGACTCAGAAAGGTGAAAAGTAAAAGAAGATAAAGATTACTATGTTAACAAAAAGAAAACTAGAATTCCAAACTTAAATCAAAAAATCCTGAACTCTGGACAGGGTAGGTTAAATGAGTCAAAGGAATCACTAATGATTAATGAAAGCCTTAATTTACAATGAGGACATGAGTAATAAATATTTACATTAAAAAAAGCAGAGCAACAAAATATATAAAGCATAATTAGCGGGCAAGGCAAAAACAATTTACAAAATAAGTAATTAGTTTGAAGTAAGATCTATCTATCTATATATATATATGTAAGATGTGTGTATCTCAAATTTTATGTCCTGATAATGAAGTAATTCTCCTTTTTAGAGCACCTGGAACATTTACAGAAACCATCAATTAGGCTGTGAAGGAAAACTCAATAAACTCCAAACAGCTGACATGACACAGACACATTCTTCCCTCACAGTGCAATAAATTCATCCCAAATTCATCCCAAAACTAAGAGGGAGAAAACCCAACAACTCGGAAATGAAGATTTTCTCAAACAACTCTTGAGTCAAAGAAGGACTCAAAACAAGTTGCAGAATATCTAGAAGTAACAATATATCATGGAATGCAACTAAAACAGTGCTCAAGGGACATTCACAGCCTTAAAGACCTAGGTAACTGTGTGATCAATATACTTGTCCTTTAAGTCAGGAAGGCAGAAAAAGAACAAAGTACCCAGTGAAAGAAATACATAACAAAGATAAAAGCACAAATCACTCAATTAGAAAACAAAATAATGCTAGAATTGATGGATAAATGCAAAAGCAACTTCTTAAACATGGTAAAGCACAGATAAACAAAATTAGAAATAAAAAATTAAAACTGACTATATAAAAAATGACAAAAATTTACTTTGCAATTCAATGCAAATAAATTTATTTTTATTTATTTATTTATTTATTTTTTGTCCTTTTTGAGACTGGCCGCACCGCGCTTAGCCAGTGAGCGCTGTGAGCGCACCGGTCATCCCTACATAGGATCCGAACCCGCGGCGGGAGCGCTGCTGCGCTCCCAGCGCAGCACTCTCCTGAGTGTGCCACAGGCTCGGCCCAATGCAAATAAATTTAAAAATATGACTAAATAGATAATTTTCTAGGAAAATATGTTACCAAATTGTCTCTAGCAGAGACCAAAATCAAAAAGAATAATACAAAGAAAAAATTTTGAGTTATCAAAGTCTACCCCCAAAAAGTACCAAATTCAGATGGTGTCAGAGACAAATTCTTTCTATCTTCTAAGGAAACCGAACTGCTTAAAAAGAATAAAGAAATAATAAAAATTGTTTCTGTGAAACTAGCATACTAACAGCAAGACCTGACATGACAAAAAGTCAACCACACACTTCGGTTACGAATGTTAATATAAAACTTAACTAAAATATTTACAAATACAACTCAGTGGTATATTAAAGGAATGATATGCAACTAAGTAGGATACACTCTGGAATGTAATACTAAAAAATCTGTTAGTATAATACAGCATATTAACAGGGTCAAAAACCATAAATCACTTCAAAAGAAGCCATAAAAGTTTTTGACAAAATTCAACAGCAATTCTTGATCAAAAAAAAAAAAAAAGAATAAGTGGATATTTCTTTACTATGAGAAAAAAGATAAATGAGACCAAAAACTGTCACTTTGTTTAGTAAAACATTTGCCACATTTTCATTAAAATTACAAACAACAGAAAGATGCCTGCCGTTAACACTGACATAAAGATAAATAAAAAAGAAACAAAAAGAAAAATAAGTTAAAATTTTTTTTAAAAAGAAAAGAGAAGCAATGGAAAAAATAATAGAAGCGATACTGAAGCCTGTCTTGGTAAAGCGATGGTTAATGAATTAGTATTTAAAAATCAGCAGCTTTCTAGGGGAGAGACTGGATAAGGGGCATAAAGAATAAGTATGATAGGGCTGGCCCAGTGGCGCACTCGGTAGAGTGCGGTGCTTGGGAGCGTGGTGGCGCTCCCGCCGAGGGTTCGGATCCCATATAGAGACCAGTCCACTCACTGGTTGAGCGCGGTGCGGGCGCGGCACTGAGGGTTGCGATCCCGTTGCTGGTCACAAAAAAAAAAAAAGACAAAAAGGAAAAAAAAAAAGAATAAGTATGATTTGTAACAATGAATATGCTAATAATAAAAAATAAAAATCAACAGCCCTCCTAAACAAAGACAAATTAAAAATAACAGTGAAAGTAAAAGTCCCATGCATGAAAGCAACCCAAAAGATGAAATGCCTAGGCAGAAATTTAAGAAATGTGCAGGATCTATCTGAAGAAAACTCAAAACTCTAAGTAAACAGAGAGACATACAACACTCTCAGATGAGAAGAGCAGACATTACAAAGATGTAAACTCTTTTTGAATTAATCTATATTTAACTCAATTCCAATTATAATACCAAAAATTACGTTTTCGCAATTGAAAAAAGTGAAACTGAAGTTCATCTGAAAAATAAACACGCAATAATAGCTACAAAGATACTAAGAAAAAACAAAACGAGAAATGGCAGGGGGTGGGAAGAGGCAGGGACTAACCTTTCCAGAAAAAACACATGCAGCTCTAATAATTGAGAAGAAAAGAGAAGAAATAGTTTGTCACGGGAGAAACAAAGTAAATAGATCAATGGAACAACAACAATAAAGCTCAGAGATGAATTTAAATAGTTCATATTAAAGGTGACATTTCAAATCAGGGGTAAAAGAAGGTATCAACAAATGGTGCTAGCACTACTGGCTAACTTGGAAAATAAAGTCACTTACCTTTCTCCTTGTATCAAAATAAAGGTAAAGACTAAATGCAAAACAATGTAAGAAATTTCAGGAGAATGCAAGGGTGAATTTATATTCTTGGAGGCCATTTTAATCAGGACAGAAAACATAGAAGTCATAAAAGACTGACAAATTAGACTACCTAAGTACGTAAAACTTCCAAATGGAAAAAAAATAAACCAAGTGAAAAGACTAATTAAAGAAGGGACATTAGTTATTTACAACACAACTGACAGAGGGCTAATTTCCTCATTTTACAGAGTTTACACTAATTAATGAGAAAGAAACAGCCCAGTATAAAAATGGGCAAAGGCTATAAACAGGTAGTTTATAGACAATGAAAAGTAAACGGCCAATAACACACATATAGAAACATCATTCATAAATTAAAGAAATGCAGATGAAATGGCAAGGAAATACCACTTTGTTTCTCCTGCCAGGCCAGACAAAAATTAAAATGACTGCTGATGCTTAATTTGGGCAGAAGTCTGGGAACACAGGCAACCTCACATAGTACTGTAGGAATGCAACTTGATGCCACCTCTCTGGGGGAAAATTAGGTGATATTTATCAAAACTATAAATGCAGAGTGTAGTGGATTGAATTGTGTTCCCCCCAAACTCCCTGAAGCTTGAATTGTTTCCCTCAACTTTTATGTATTAGAAACTTAACTTGTGTCCCCCAAGTTTTATGTATTAGAAACTTTTATGTATTAGAAACTGTGATTGTTAAGAGGGTGGGAAATCCTATTATGGTAATTGAAAGGTGGAGCCTCAAAGAGGTGATTAGATTGTAGGACCGTGCAGTAGTGAATGGATTAAAAATGGTGGTTAGGGCATGGTTCTGAGGGCTTTAAAAGAAGAGAGTCCGTCTCTCTTGCTCGCTGTGCTCTCTCTACTTCCACCATCTCACAATGTGAGACCCCTGGGTCACTGTTGCCACCACCAGATGGACTTTGGACCTCCCAGCCTCAGAGACTGTAAGCAATAAATTTTGTTTTCTTTATAAATCACCTAGTTCTGTGTATTCTGTTATAAGCAACACAAATGGACTAATACACAGAGCCATAGACTATTTGACTCAGTAACCACACTACTGAGGATATGCCCGTGGATATACTCACACAAGTCTGTCAAGATATAAAATAGGATGCTTATGCAGCATCAGTGTAATTTTTTAAAAAGGCAACAGTCCATCAACAGGGCTGGTTAAATACTGGTTAAATGTTGTACAGCCATATAACAGAGTTCTTATGAAATAAAAGTGGACTGATGTGTGTGCATGCTAAGTGTCTCTAAGATTACAAAAATAAATAAAAAGCAAGCATTTCTTCTGAGTGTAATTTTCAAAAGAATTTTACACATATATACACAGTTATATATATATCTGCCGGTATATGCACAAAATTGTTTCTGGGAAAATTTAGAAAAACTTAACAACAGTTATAAGGAATGAATCTCGGTGACTGGGAAGAGGCTTCTCACTCTTCATCCTATAACTTATGTCTGTTTGAATTTTTTAACCATATACACGATTTACCTCAAAAAGAAAAAAAACAATGATTATCTGAGCGATGAGATTTTGAATCATTTTTCTCCTCTTCTGTATAAAAACCAATGAATGTTTTTAGATATTTTGCTTATAAGCCACATTTTTATTTTTAATAGTTACATTAAATATGAAACCTAGTCTAGAAATCAGGAAACTCATCGGTCTGCCTGTACGGTCAGCTGCTCTTTCTATCAGAATCACCAGATGAGGGGCACTAGGTCAACCCATCTGTATTAGTCCGTTTGTGTTGCTATAACAGAAATACCTGAGACTGGGTAATTTATAAAGAAGAGCAGTTTATTTGGCTAACGATTCTGGGACAGCTGCATCTGTCATGGGCCTCAGGCTGCTTCTATTCATGGCAGAAAGCGGCAGGCAGCTGGTGGGTACAAGCAGATCACATGGCAAGAGGAAGCAAGAGAGAGAAACAGGGGAGGCACCAGGGTCTTCTAAACAACCAGCTCTCGTGGGAACTAATAGAGTGAGATCTCACTCATTAATCCCCCCACCTAGGGACAGCATTAATCCCCCATTCATGAGGGATCGCCCCCATGACTCAATCAGTTTCCAACACTGCCACATAAAGATCAAATTTCCACATGAGTTTTGGGGGAACAACACATCCAAACTCTATCACCATCCCCTCCATAAAAATTAAGTATTATTAAAATAGCATCTTTCTACCACAAAGGGAAGAGTTGTATTGCTGCATCCTACCTTCCTGCCCTCCCCCAACCCCCTGCCTTTGGACCAGGATGATAAATGTCAAGGCAGGAAAGTTATCATTATAACCAATCCACTAGGAAGTGGAGGAAGATGATTTAATTTTGACAACGAAATGAGCTTAGACAAATGACTTAACTAACACTTTAACCAACTTGCCCTGATAAAAACCAGGGTTTTTCCACTTCGATGAGAAAAATTCATCTTCACTCCATTAAGTAACTGTGAACAGCCACCCAGGCCTCTGACCACACGGGTCTGCAGGCCCCTTCCCAGTGGGTCCTCTGCTGAACCTCATGGCCTCCCGCTAGGTAGAGCCTTTCTCCAGGGATCTATGTGGATAAAGACCAGGAGTCAAGAATAGGAGATGAAAGAAAAACTGAAGAGGGGGGAATTCCAGGACCACAAGAAAGGCGGCCAGAAAGTGGCCAGAAGATCGATGCCAGGGTCTGAGACCAGCCCTGGCACACCCGGGCTTGGGGAGACAATGCATTCCTTTCCTCGGCTGGGGGTTTGCTCTGCCGGGAACTGCACCAACCCCAGTGAGCACAACCTGGGGAAGTCAACCCCTGCCCGGGCCAGGACCCAAAACCATAGAAAGCCATGGGCTTGCATGCTGGGAAAGGGGCAGAGCCACGGTCACAGGCCCCACTGTCAGGAACTCAGGAGTCACCACAGGGCTGGGATCACATCTTGCAGGTAAGTGCACAGGGACTCCTGACATTTTTGTCTTTTCTGATTTAATCCTCACAGTAACTCTGTGAAAGAAAGGAGAAGGGGCTGAGGTTTGTGAAGCACATGGTTCTCTCTGGGACGCAGGCATTCCTGGCAATCCCCACATTAGAGATGAGGGAAGTAAGGTTAACAGAGGTGAAGGGACAAGACCACACATGCAGTGAGGCAGCCACAGGCCTAGAGGTGAGCCCAGGTCTGCGCTCCCAGCTGCCCACTGCCCTTCTCCAGGCCTGCCCAGTGTGCTGAGCAGTCATGGGTATCACAAAACTTCGTCTTTGCGCATCACTCAACAAATAGTTCCTGAGCACATACTATGTGCCAGAAAACAGCGATGACCCAGACTGGCACAAGGGAGCAAGAGGAGCTGACACGGGCACATGCCCCCACCTGTTTCAAGGGTAAAAGGTGATTTCCTGAAGGCTGCATGAACACTTCTGGCAAAATGCCACTGTAAACTGAAAGGATACCCACTCCTTGCAGAGGCAAACACGAAGCACCCTCCCTGGCTGTACCAAGGTCTACTGACTCGCTCTAGCTGCTGGATTCTAGCAACACATGTCCCATAGCACCCAGGAAATGCTCAGGGAAATCAGCACCATTGGCCAGGAACTAATGGACATGGTTTTCAGCACCTGGTTTGAACACAAGATCTGGGAGTATGTTGGGAGTAGCTTCACAGAGTTGGCTAGGAAGTGCCTAATTTTATAACCTACATGTTGGTGTTCTCAATTTTTCAAAATTGTATTATTTATAGCATAGGAGAGTCCCAGGGAACAAGGATCACATCCTGGGGCCAGAACTAGGGTAGTCTGCAAAAGACTCAAACTCTGGAGGAGTACTACCACGAGGCCAGCAGAAGGACCAGAATGGGGCTAGAGGCTCTGGGATACACTGAGTACTTGGAATTCGGGACGACCGTGCAGCCCAGAGGACGGGTCCTATGGCTCCTCCATCAGACTCTGCCCTTGCGGCTGCTATCAGGCTGGGCTTCCTGACGAGAGCTACTTCCCTCCTGACCGCATCGCCATTCACGAAAAGTGTGGAAGGCTCTTTCACCTCTCCTCCCACAGAGGAAATGAGAATATAGGGAGGTTCAGGTGCTCAATCCAAAAACAAAGACAGGGCACCGGCAGAGCAATTCTCCAGAAAGTCATCATCAAGCCTGATGCTCACCAGCAGAAGGAAAGGCATATGTCCTGAGCAGCTACTTCACGTTCCGCTTCCAGTGTGTGGCCTTGGTGAGCCTTCCCTAGCCGTCCCTCCCTTGAGCCACCAGGGGCCTTCACTTGGTGTTCCTCCCACATACTTCCCTGTCAGGTCAGGCTGGCACCCCTTCCTCTTACACGCTATTTATCCATGGTGTGCACCTCTGATCTCTGGAAGATAGAGGCCAGAGCTGTCCTGACAGCTTACCAGTGGGTCACCACCACCTCAGGTATCACGTCTTTATTTTCTCTGGGGCTCTGGAAGGCCCTGCCCATGGGCACACGATGCAGAACATGAGGTGCAGCCTTGGGGGTGGATGGCACTGGATGGGCTGCAGTTCTACACCCACTCCAAGGTCGCAACCGTGTGACCACCAGGGCCTGTCAACCAACACACTGAGCGCTGATTGCAAGCCAGGCCCTGTGCTGACTGGGACAAACCCAGACTCTGTCTCTAAGGCCCTCTCGGGGGCTCAAAGGCCAATGGATAATACAGCGAGGTTACAATGGTCATGTGACACCAGAGGGACAGACAGCGGGGCAAAAGGGGCATACATGCTTGGGGTGGAGGGTAGCAGGAAGGTCAATGAGGAGGTGACCCTCGAGTTGCTCCCTGAAGTGCCTGCACGGATGCACCCCTGTGTGGATGACGGAGAGGGAGGTACAAGTGCTGCAGGTCACGTGTACGGCCACGGAGACAGGTGGGGCTGGAGAACAGGAGAGCTGCAGTTGACTCTGTCAGTGCAGAGCAGGAAGAGCAGGGCTAAAAGGGAAGGCAAGGCACATGGGCACAGCCTGCAATGCTGGGCTCTGTCAGACAGAGAGGGGAGGCAGGAGAGGCTTGTGAATAACATCCAGGATGAGGTTGGAGTAGCATCTGACAGTGCTGACCGCAGGGGCAGTCAGCTCAGACTCCTTCCTTCTGCCTGCTCTACCTGACCTTTCTCCCTCCAGAGGGTCAAGAAGCCCGACCCTGCTGGTTATATTCTGAGATCTATGTGGACTACATTTTCCAGAGGTGGAGCTTCCAGGGTTTCCGACATCAGTACATCTCAGTGTGGCCGCCAGCCCGAGCTCAGAGTGATGAAGTCTCATACCTGGCCAGGACCCTCTCCCCCAGAAGCAGCCAGGCAAGCTCAGCTCTAGATGCCAGGGCCGACATAATCTCTCACTCTCCGTCCTCCCACCTCTTTTGAGCTGGTGGAGTGATTTCTGGACCGTGGCAGTGGTATGCGCCATTGGGGGGAAGGCTAAGCCTGCCCCAGCAGCCAGTTCAGTCATGAGTGGAGAGGCTGGGGCTGGGGGACTAGACACACCACACCGCACGCGCTCCTTTTGGCTCTCCTATTATGCCCTGTTCACATACATGCCGTGGGGGCTCTGTCGGCAGGAGCATGCCTTGGCTGAGGTACATTTGTGAATGTCCAGGGTCCCCCCCCCCCCCCCCCCCCCC
>NW_007728683.1:293512-303024 GCF_000696425.1 Galeopterus variegatus | reverse complement strand
CCCCCCCCCCCGAGACCTTTACATCAGTGGGGAGGTGTGGTCCAGGGATGGCTGCAGCTTCACAGGAGCTCCTGCCACATGCTAGGGATCTGGCTCCCCAGCTGGCTGCTGGATCAGCTGCCTGAAACTCTGCTGTTAACACCGCAACTCTGACAGGAAGCAGGCATGGAATCAAGTGACTTCTCCCAAGCTCAGGTCCTCCATTTCCCAGCCCAATCCCTGCCCCAAGGAAGATATGAAAAAGAAAAAAGATCAGTGACTGGTAGAAAGCCATGTTATGCAGTTTGGAGTTATTTTGTAAACAAACCAATGGCAAAAAATCATGCTGAACTTTTAATAAAACGCTCAACATATTAGGTCTGTATTTTTGCCAAAAAAAAGTAAGGGGAAGTAGAAAGACAGAAAAATGCCTTGAAGTAAAGATCACAAAAGGGTTTCCTGTTATGAGATACGGATGCATTTCCTTGACCAAAACCAGACTGATCAAAATGCCAAGCCAAAAATTATGAAAACCACAAACAGGTGACAGATTTGAACTTGCTTCCTTTGCTGTCCTGACCCCAGGCGCCATCCAGGGGCCACGCCAGCCCCTGTCGCTGGCCATCACCAAAAGTGGCAGCGAGGGGACATCACACTACTGCCAGTGCTGAGTAGAAAACACCTCAGGGTGCTTGGAAACAGCTGCAGCTTTCTGGATTGGCCACCTTCTGTTTCACTTGAGTCTGAATGACCACATGAAACACAGCCTCAGCTGGGCACATTCCAACACCGGACAACCAACACGCATGGGATAGCCAGCAAAATGTCCCTCCAGGTGTCATGGGGCAGCCCCCCAGACAGGCACAGCAGAGGCCTGGAAGTACATGCACGAGGCTGGTTCTTCATCAAAATGGGAGCAAGACACTTTGGAGGGATTGTGTGTTTCTGTTTTTGTTTTGTAACAGTTATGATTCAAACAAAAAGGTCAGATGTCCAAAAACAGTCTTTGCTATTTTATTCTTCTGGGCCTTTGCACATGCTGGTCCCCCTGATGAGAGTGCCCTGCCCTCACCTCTCCACTAGTAAACTCCCATTTATCTTCAAAGAGCAGGTCGTACGTCTCTTGTCTCTTGGCCCTCCACATCTGCAAGAAAGCCAACCAATGCCTCTCTTAGAGATACTTGGGACTCTCTCCATCCCAAGTGCCCCCATGATCAGGTGCTCTCCCACAAGATCGGGACCTCTGACGGCAGAGCCAGTGTCTAGCTTAGGTCTGGGTCCTTGCCACTCAGCCTGGAGGAGGGGGCACTCAGCATATCTGCTGAAGACTCTCCATCTCCCTCCGTGCCTAGTGAAGAATTCACATGTTATTGCTAGAGGCCAGATAACTGACATTTTTTTAATGTTCAGATATGACAGGGCTTAATTCACTTTTTCCCTCTAAATTCCCCTTCCGAGAACAAACTCTCAGGGAGATGCAGGTCTTCCTTCACGTACTTCAAATGTCAGCCCCCAAAAGGGTCAGAAAACTATTCCTGGCCATCTTCAGGGGTAGGAGGGAGGGAAGGTCCTTTTGCCTGACCCTAGGGGACCCCACAGGAAGGAGGATTCTCTGCTCACCAGGCGCCTGGGCTAAGGCACCCCAGCAGGAACACATAATGGCTCCCATCCATAGCACCCCCAAGAGAGCACCAGCATGCCAGTCTACAGGAGCCCCGGCCCTGGGCTGGCCATCTCCTCTGGACCCCTAGGGCCAAGGGCACAGCCACAGTCAGGCAGCAGCCTTCTTACCAGTACTACAACTAGTGCCTCTGACTATAGTCCACATGGCAAAAGCAGCCACCTGTGTATGTAAGCTTGCTTAAATTCTTTGAGAACTGGTACTAGCAAAAATATCCACCATTTACAAAGCCAAGAACTGTGAAAGGCACTTCATACATATTGAATCATCCCAATAACCCCACAGGGAAGGTATTCCCATCACTGTTTTAGAAAAATTAACTGATGCGCAAAAAGGTGAAGTCACTCACCCAAGGTCATGAACTAGAAAGTAACAGAGGTGGCATTCTAAGGCAGCACTTTCTGACTTTGAAGCTCAGTTGTTAATGCAGTCTTATAAGGGAAGTTTTAAAAGGCTGTGGCAAATACAGATGTCTACTAGAAAAAGACAGACAGAACTAGAGAAAGAAGGAGGTGCCTCGTAGGAAGCATCTCTACTCTGAACTGGTTATTATGCACCACAACTCCCCTCACCTAGGCATCAACACCTGCTATTACCTGCCTGTATACAGTTCCAGAGCCATCCTGTAAGTCTGTATTTTTCCCAAAATCCACAGGCTCGACCATAAAATAATTATCAGCAAACTTAAGAGGACTGAAACCATGAAAAGTTTGTTCTCTGACCACAGCACAATGAGAGTATAGATCAACAAGAAAAAGTTAACTAGAAAATCCTCAAATGTTTGGAAATTAAGCAACACATTTATAAATAACTGATGGGTCAAAGAAGACATTATAATAAAAATTTTGAAATAGTTTTAATCAAATAATAATAAAAATGATATATCAATGGGATGAACCTAAAGCAGTACTTATAGAAAAATTTGTAGTTCTAAATGTATATATTAGAAAAGAAGGTTGCCAATTAATGAACCAAACTTTCATCTCAAGAAGCTAGATAAAAAAAACAGCAGAGTAAATCCAAAGAAAGTAGAAAAAAGAAAATAATACAGAGAAGAAATCAGTGGAATAGAAAGTAAGTGAACAACAGAAAAAAATCAACAAAGCCAAAAGTTGGTATCTGGAAAGTTTAACAAAATTGATAAACAAAAAATTGATCACAAAAAAGACAGAGAGAAAATGCTCATTATCACCACTAGAAATAAAATGAGGACCTCACTACAGATTTCAAAAAAACCCAAAAAAAGTTTAAAAGGATATTATGATTAAATTTATGCCAACAGAGAGACAAAAATAGGCTAATTCCCTGTAAAAAACAACAAAACTGACACAAGAAGAAATAAAAGTATGAATAATCATATACATATATATGTATGTGTAATTAAATCCATAATTAAAAGCCTCCTCATAAAGAAAACTACAGGCCCTCATAGCTTCACTCTTGAATTATTCAAAACTTTAAAGCAAGAAATGCTACCAACTTTAAACAAATTATTTCAGAGAATAAAAAAAGAGTAGCAACTTCTCTACTTTTTATGAGGCCATTATAATGTTGATGCTAAAACATGACACAGACATTATAAGAAAGGACAACTAGAGAGCAATGTGTCTCATGAACATAGACATAAAAATGCTAAATAAAATGTTAACAAATCAAATCTAGCAATATATAAGAAGAATAATGCTTCACAACCAAATAGGATTAATCCTATTTGTTGTACAGTGCATCTGACATTCAAAAATCAATATAATTTACCACATTAACAAAATAAAGGAGAAAAATCATATGACTATTTTAATGGAAGCAGAACAAGTATTTCTCAAAATCCAACATCCACATGCATACATGATAAAAAGCTTCAGCAAAATAGGAATAGAAAGGAACTTCCTCAATATGATAAAGAATATGCACAAAAAAATCCACAACTAACATAACATTTAATGGTGAAACATCCTCATCACTTCTGTTGAACATTGCACTGGAGTTCCTAGCAAGTGAATTAAGCCAAGGATAAAAGAAGGCAAGAAGAGTAGACAGGACTATTTCCAGATGACATGATTGTTTACAAAGAAAATCCTATGGGGTCCACAAAATAACTACTAGATCTAGTGAGTGATTTTATCAGGGATGCAGGATACATGTCTTGGTTCATTCTGTGCTACTGTAACAGAATACCTGAGACTGGGTAATTTATAAAGAACAGAAATTGACTGGCTCATAGTTCTAGAGACTGGGAAGTCCAATATCAAGGCACAGACATCTGGTGAGGGCCTTCTTGCTGTGTCATTACATAGCAAAAGGGCAAAGAGAGGGTGAGAGAGAGCAAGAGGGGGGTGAATCCACTCCCATAATGTTAAATCCCTCCCATAATAATGGCAGTATATAAGAGTGGAGCCTTCATAACCTAAACACCCCGTAAAGGTCTCACCTCTTAAGACTGTTACAGGGCCAGCCCCGTGGCGCACTCGGGAGAGTGCGGTGCTTGGGAATGCAGCAGCACCACTCCCATAATGTTAAATCCCTCCCATAATAATGGCAGTATATAAGAGTGGAGCCTTCATGACCTAAACACCTCGTAAAGGTCTCACCTCTTAAGACTGTTACAGGGCCAGCCCCGTGGCGCACTCGGGAGAGTGCGGTGCTTGGGAACGCAGCAGCGCTCCCACCGTGGGTTCGGATCCTATATGGGGACTGGCCGGTGTGCTCACTGGCTGAGCACGGTGCGGGCGACACCAAGCCAAGGGTTGCGTTCCGCTTACCAGTCACAAAAAAATGACTGTTACAATGGCAACTAAATTTCAACATGACTTTTGGAGGAGACAAACATTCAAACCATGGCAATACATGATCAAAATACATAAATTAATTGTATTTCTATATACCAGAAGCAAATACCAGGAAAGTTTTTAAAAATTTCAATAGCATCAGATAAAATACTTATAAATAAATTTAATAAAAGATGTACAAAACTGCACTTAAAACTATAAAACATTGCTGAGAGAAATTAAAGACCTAAACCAATGGAAAGACATACCATGTTCATGGACTGGAATACTCAGTACTGATAAGATGTCAATTGTCTCCAAAGTGTTCTACAGATTCCACACAATGACAATCAAAATCCCAACACTCTTTTTTAAAAAACAAAATTAAGTTGATTTGAAAATTTATACAGATGCAAAGGACCTAAAAGAGCTAAAACAACATTTAAAAAGAACAAAGTTGAAAGACTTACACTACTTCATTTCAGAATTTACTACAAAGCTACAGTAATCAAGGCAGCATGAGCCTGGAATAAAAGAAGACCGACAGATCAATAGCACAGAACAGAGTCCAGAAATAGATCTATGCATATTCAATCCCTTGATTATTTTTTAACAAAGATGCCAAGGCGATTCAATGGAGAAAGACAAATCTTTTCAACAAACAGTGCTGAAACAATTGTAAAAACATGTGGAAAAAATTCAATCCTTCTTCACACCATACAAAAAAACTAATTTGGGGTGGAACACAAAACTTTAGCGCTTCCAGAAGAAAACAAAGAAGAGTATCTTCACAACCCCGGGGGTAGACAAAGGCAAAGACTTCCTAGAGAGGACACAAAAAGCACAAGCCATAGAAGAAAAAATTGATAAGTTGAAGTTCACCAAAATTAAAAACCTTCAAAAGATGCCATTAAGATGAAAAGGTAAGTTACAGGCCAGGAGAAATAATCTCAATATCTGACAATATTTTATCTGACAAAGGACTTGTGCCCAAAATACAAGTATACAAGGAATTCCTATAAATCAACAATAAGACAAACAACCCAATATAAAAATGCGTAAAAGAAACAGGCAGTCCACTTCACAAAAGAAGATTATCAAATGGACAATAAGCACACTGAAAGGTGAGCAACCCGTTTCCCTTCTACCATACTGGTAGCCCACAGCAATGAGACAGGAAGGCCCTCCAGACAGGACAGAAAGCCTCTGGAAAAAGAAGGCTGACAGTCCAGTGCGAAGAGGCAAATAAAGGTCCCAAAGGGAGCCCAAAGGCAGGATCCAGTCTGCACACATGTTTTGTTTGACCCACGTTGTGTGACAAAAAAACTCAAGCCTGTATTTAAATCGGCCATTTCACTTGAAAATCCAGATTTCCAGCTTCTCCTTAAAAGTTACAAGACCTGGCTATGTTCGCTCTGCATTCCAATGCAGAGCTGAGGGGAGTAGCGGTCCTGCAGGTCCCCTCACTCACAGTGTATGCAAGTGCAGTCCTTCCCATGGGTGGCTTCCCTCCGTCAGCCCCTGCCAGGCACCAGAATGTACCTGAGTTTGTGATCTGGCTCTAGAGCTTGTATCTTGGAAAGATTCTGGAAGGCACTGAGAATGTGTAGGATGCAGAGAAAGGCATGAGACACGGTAGTGGCCTCCAGGTCTTTGTAAACTGGTTCTTATAAAGGGGGGAACACCTACATTTGAGATTGTCCCAGGAGCCAGTGTTCAGGGCACTGGGGAGAAGTTCCACAGAGCTGAGTGGTAGTGCCAAGAGAAAATGGCAGCATGTCTCAGAGGGGCCCAAGGGTTAAGGCACAGCTGCCTCAGGAGGGAAAAAGTGTGGATATGATTGAGGAACATGTGTCCAGTGCTGGCAAGGAAGCCAGCCCACATCCCAGTAACTCCTTTCCAGTGCCACCCTCTGACCAGAGACAGCTGCTCCTCCAACCTTTGCAGGTCATTACTCCAACTGCAAAGGCCACCATTTCAAAGACAATCACAATCACCTTCTCTTCAAGCATGAATGAATCCAAGAGGAGCTGAAAAGGTTTTCCAAATAGGAGATCCCTTGACTGAAAATAACTTACTCAGACTCTAAGAAAGGCCTATGCTGTCTGCACTGGCCCAGTCCAATAATACATACTTTTGCATCTGGCATCCAAGCTGCTCTTCTTATAGAAACACTGCTTAAACTGCAATGATCGGGCAGAATGTTTCCATTTGGAGACTTCTGGTGGTGAAACCAACACTGTCACCTAAGAAGTATAAAGTCTCCAACCCCAATGTACCAGATCACCATGTCCTGTGAGCACTTCCTAAAGTCAATGGCCACAGTGGGCCCCAGATCCCTAGGCCCAGAGTGCATATCTGTTCAACAAGGGGTCCTGATTCCTTCTCTGGACTTGGCCCTCTGCTGGTGACCCAGAGATGAGTCACATCAATGATGACTCCAATGTACAGCCTATTGACTTGCAGATCACTATTAAAGAAGGGCAGGAACCAGTCTTTGGCTCTAGTATATACAACTCACAAGGGAAGTGACACATTCTCCCTCCCCCTCCCCTGTCCTGGGGATCTTGAACACAGCGAAAAGGATGGAGAGTTAGGAGACCCAGATTCAAGTTTCCACCAGGCATCTCTATGACCTTGAGCAAAACACATCATCCGTTACAGCCTTGATTTTTGTCTTTGGAATATCTGTCAAAGCCACCTCCTAGGGATCCTGTGAAAATGTTTTACAAACCAAAAATCCCTTACCCAAAATAACTGAAAAAAAGCACCTGCACTTGAAAAAAAGAGCCAGCCATGGCTCACTCGGGAGAGTGTGGTGCTGATAACACCAAGGCCCCGGGTTCAGATCCCATATAGGGATGGCCGGTTGGCTCACTGGGTGAGTGTGGTGCTGTCAACACCAAGTCAAGGGTTAAGATCCCCTTACCAGTCATCTTTTTAGAAAGAAAAAAAAAAAAAAAAGCACCTGCACTGTAAAATTATACTGTAAGACAAGAGACAGAGAAGTCAAGCGAGACTGGAAGCCATAGACATTCCGTCACTACAAGACCAGTGTAAATGAATGAAGGTGTACCTATACTACCACTGTTGCTGCGGTGAAAAAAAAAAAAAGGCACATCTTCAAAGAGAGTTTTTGTGAGAAAAAAAAAGTTACAAAACAATGTGCATATTATGGTGTCACTAATATGGATATGCTTGAATGTGCATAGACTGTTTCTAGAAAGAAATACTTTCTAGGGTAGTAGGGTGGGAAACATACTTCACGTCTCTTATATAGTTTGAATTCCTTTCCTATCACAAGAATGCATTACCTATTTTTTAAACAATTAAAAAACTAAGTTAAAATTAAATGCTGTAGTTACTACATCACCACTGGCTGTAACCAAAGAGGGATGCTGCTCTCGGTGGCGCTTTGATGTCTCTGGCCTAGGGCTTTCCCAGAGAGCAGTTCTCTAGGCCTAACTCCAGGAGAGCCGGTCTCTGGGTTTTATCAAACTACAGCTCTCCATGTCATTCCTTCCTCTTTTGGTCTACAGCTAGCCTTGTTTTCCACATTAAAAAAAACTCCAGTGCACATTGAGGCCTTAAGGAAGCCAAGGATAGTAGGAACAGAGGTGTAGCTACTAAATGATTTCCATCCTCCCCCCCCACCCCCAGCCTCCTCACTCCCTCTAATTAATGCAATTTGTCATGTTGGGACCCCGGCTTCCCAGGGCTCCCCGATCCCTGATCTATGTCACCTGTGCACTGCCTCTGGACAACCTTTCCCGTGGAGGCAAACTGCATAGGCCCACCTGCCCCTCTGAGTTGCATCACTGTGAATTCTCCCTTTGAGCCCATGTCCTCCTCAGCCTGCTGGCAAGAAGACCACCAAATCATACTCCAAGGTAAAGGGGAACATTTCACCATTTTATCTGCCAAACTAGCTCTCAAGGTTTACTCTTCCAAATGTCTGTCTGAACAGCAATGTTTCTGCTCCCACAGATCAGGGGCTCAGGGCCCTGTGGGCAACCATAGTCAAAACCCCTGGTAAGAGGGTTAACCATCTTGTAACAGTTGTACTGGTGCACTGAGATGAAACAAATCAGTAAATGGATGGTGGTGACAGGAGGGAGTTCACAGATGAGAAGGAGGGGAGGTAAGAACAAACCCTGTAGTACTTGATTAGAGTCAGAGACATCAGTGTGAACTCATGTGCAGCTTGATCTAAATACACATGGATAGATATGAGGGTACTTCAAAAAGTTTGTGGAAAAATAGAATTAAAAGATAAAAGAGATCTTTCTATGAATTTTTTGAAGTGCCCTTGTACATCTACATCTATAATTATAGATATGTATACATAACTTACTATATACACATATATTTCCTAACTCTGTCTGCTAAGAGGACACAGAAGCAGTGACACCCCAGGAGCAAGGAGCACACCCTGTGCCCAGATCTTGGTTCCTGATACCATTCTCCACTAAAAGGAACCATGCTCCTTGGAGAAATGGCTGATTCAGGTCTGGAGCAAGGAAAATACAGGATGAGCCCAGAACACCTTGTAATGCCAGAAAATCAGGATGTGCTTGAAAAACAAAAAGATGAGCCATGTCAAGGGGACACAGGAGCTAGCCAAACAGAAGCCCCACTGGTCAAAGCTGGAGCCTCTGAGTAGCAAACGGCTGCAGTCCTGCACAATAACCCAAAGTATAAAATACACACTCATGGTCCATACCAATGAAAACACATGACTGAATTAACAAATGCAGAGAAGGAAAAATCTCCCATAAAGAATTTCAAATAATTTACACAGATACTCTTCCCTCAAGGAGGTGGGGCTTACCTCCCTCCCCTCACCCTTGATCAAGCTCTACCTGCCAGGAGATTCAGGTGGAGACAGACACTAAACAGACAATCGGTGTGCGTGAGAACTGCAAAGGGAAGGGTAAAAAAATGTTCTGCGGGGCCGGCCCCGTGGCTCACTCGGGAGAGTGCGGCGCTGGGAGCACAGCGGCGCCCGAGCACCGAGGCCGCGGGCTCGGATCCTATATAGGGATGGCTGGTGCGCTCACTGGCTGAGCGCAGTGCGGACGACACCA
>NW_007728683.1:290038-293502 GCF_000696425.1 Galeopterus variegatus | reverse complement strand
AGGGATGGCTGGTGCGCTCACTGGCTGAGCGCAGTGCGGACGACACCAAGCCAAGGGTTGCAATCTCCTTACCGGTCACACAAAAAATAATAATAATAAAAAAATAATAATAATAAAAATCCTTAAAAAAAAATGTTCTGGGGATGCCTATGAGCAAAACAATGAATGAATGAACTATAGTCCAGTTGTGCAACAGAATACTACATGGCAGTAAAAACTCATCAACTAAGACTTGAACCAAGTACTTACCAGCAAAGATAAACCTCAAAATCATAGTGCTGAGTGGAAAGAGCAAGCAAGGAATAGGAGATAAACAGAACGTAACCACTTACATAGCTTTAAAGCATATAAAACAGTGCCATACATGTTACAACTACAAACATATATGGGAAATGTATTTATATCAAATTACAAGTAGAAAAAAATATAACTAGCAGATCAAGCTCATGTGTTCACAGGTAACATCAAGTTCCCTTTTTAAACAAATTTAAAAATTTTTAAAGTGTGTTGGTTAAAAGCCTAATAGGAAATACATGATAATACAGGTAATGCTGCACAGACTTGGGAACAGCCATAAAGGGTGGGCTAGTGGCTGGTGCCAGGCACCTCCAGGACAATAGGAACTGGCCCCGAGGCTGGACAGGAGTGCGTGCAGGGGACTGGGCTTGTGTCCACAATGGTGGCATGGGGGCTAAACTTTCAACACAGGCTGCAGATTGGGAAGGAGTGGGTAAGCTCAGGGGGTGGGGAGAGGGTGGACCCGAATGCACAAGATTCTGCAGGCAAGACAGAGGAAGTGGACATGACGCGGGCAGCAAGGAGGAGGGGATGTGGCAGTGCTCCAGCTCCGGCTCTCCTCACTCCCCTCCTGCCTCTCTGGACAGTCCTCTCCTCTCTCATAGGTTTGTCCTCAGCCTCCTCTGCCCGGCCATTCCCTGTTCCAGTTCTTCAAAAAGCAAAGCCTTCCCCTCTTACCCTCTCTGACTGATCTGCTCCAGCCCCACAATGTCAGTGCCCAGCAGCCCCTGCTGACTTGCTCTGGACGTGACAGAGCGCTGTGCTGTCCATACCACAGCTCCCATGCCAGAGGCACTCTCCTCCCCACACCCGATGCTCCTGCATGCGCAGCAGCACCATCACCATCTCAGTATGTGGGCCAGAACTCCAGCAGTCACCCATGACCCTTCCTTCTCCCCACTTGCCCCACATCTAATGCATGACAAAGGCCTGTGGCATCCCAGGTATCTCTCAAGCCCCACCTGTTCTCTCTTTCTCTCCCAATACCACCCTCACCCCTCACCTGGTCCTGGCCAGCTCCCCACACCTACTCGGGGCCCCTCCAGTCAAATTCCCACATGGCCAGAGATCCTTACTGCCCACCCTCTGCCCTAAAACCCTTTGGTGGTTTCCCTTACTATCAGAGTAAAGACAAAAGAAGAGAGGCAACCCTAAGAGTGCCCCAGTAAGGGAGAGGCAACCCTAAGAGGGCCCCAATAAGAGAGAGGCAACCCTAAGAGTGCCCCAGTAAGGGAGAGGCAACCCTAAGAGGGCCCCAATAAGAGAGAGGCAACCCTAAGAGTGCCCCAGTAAGGGAGAGGCAACCCTAAGAGGGCCCCAATAAGAGAGAGGCAACCCTAAGAGTGCCCCAGTAAGGGAGAGGCAACCCTAAGAGGGCCCCAATAAGAGAGAGGCAACCCTAAGAGTGCCCCAGTAAGGGAGAGGCAACCCTAAGAGGGCCCCAATAAGAGAGAGGCAACCCTAAGAGTGCCCCAAAGGGGAGAGGAAACCCTAAGAGCATCCGAAAGCCCACTCAGACCAGCTGCTCACATCCTGGCTACTCTGAGGCTCTTGTAACTAGGGAAGGAGGCCTAGTGGCCTGCACAGTGCCAGGATCCCCCTACTGGACAAGCCACCAAAGCCCCCTGGAGCCAGCTTCCACGGAGCCATTCAGCAGAGGAGCAAACAGATCATACATTTCTGTAGCTCCAATCCTATAATATCAACTGGTTCATCAAAATGAGCTTAGTCATCAAGAAAAGATGAAATCAGATGCAGTATTCTAGAAAGAACTGCGTAGTTCAAGGAAACAGGAGTATAAAATACATTTTAGAAAGATTCCCAAACTCAGATAAAACGTAATTACTTTCGTGCTTTACGGTCAGCTTTGGGACTAAATGATGTATGTTTATGAGGAGGAAAGACGCCCAGGCTGTGTGGGGTAGAGGTCTGGTGGCCCCACAGCAGCACCATGGGGTGCAGGTAGGGTGCTGTGGTGCAGCTCTGTGAGCTCACCAGAGCCGCTGGAGGGGTGCTCACTCACGGCATGTGCTCTTCAGCAGCTGGAGGTCATCCATGCAGCCTTCTCAGTAGTGTTGACATGTTTGTGATAAGCATTAATTATGTTTAAAATCAGAAGAAAGTGTTAAAATGTGAGTCTCTCCCTCCCATGGGGGGGAGGTGAAACTCCCCAAAGTCCCCCACATGGAAGCCTGTGATGGTCAAAGACTTGAAATGGAATTGGGGTTCCTCTTGCAGCCAGGGTGACAGCAGCATCACACATGTCAACAGCCACCAGGGCACCCAGTTCTTCCAAGGTGCAGACCACCCATGTGAGTCAGCAGGGCCTGGGCTTGCCACCTGGCCAGACCTCTGATGGTGGTACCTAACTCCTGAGGAAGACAGTGCTGGACACATCCGTGCAAACTACATCCCAGCATAAGGCTGAGTCCTGGCACTGCTGCAGCACTGCTGGGAGGAGGAGCTAACGGAAGCCCTGAGAAGGCTAGTCTGGAGCTGCTCAGGCTCCACAGGAGGCAGGCTGGCTGGGGGTACAGCCACACAGAACAAAGCCACAGCATAGATGGAGACAGTCCTGACAGCCTCCAAACCCCAGACTGTCATGATGGGAGCAGGAGCACCCTGACTTTTCGTTATGGAAGCAAATAAATTTCCTTTCTTTATTTAAGCTCATCTGAGTTGGTTTCTACCCCTAATAATCACACACAAACTAGCTAACATACCCACCCTGCTGGACATGGTGCTCCCCCTTCCATTGAGACCCGGAACTGAACTGGTTCCCTCAAGCTTCCTGCTGGGCTGGCCTGTGATAGAAAACAGGGATAAAAAAGAGGACAAGCCTTAACCACCTCATCCCCCTGTATGTTTCCAGGTAGCACAGGGCCCTGCGGGAGCAGGAGAATAATGACAAAAGGTAACTCCACAAAGTGCTCCTCTGAGCAGCCTGCTTGAGCACAGCAAGGCCTGGTGGGGAAAGAGAGATGTGTTTTCAGAAGAAATCTGTTGCAGGTCTTCTGGCAGGTAGCACCCAACTGTGTTCCCAAAGAAAAGATCACTCACTTAAAAGGGAGGCAGAGCCACATGGAACCCAGCACTCCATTCCCTCGCCCCTGGCTGACTTCCTGTCGGCCCGCTTGCTTCCCCAGGCTATCAGCCACACCGGCGGG
>NW_007728683.1:285469-287679 GCF_000696425.1 Galeopterus variegatus | reverse complement strand
GAGCACAGAGCAGAGGGATCCACCTCATTAATCAGAAAGGGAGCTCCCAGTCCATTCAGGAAGGCCCAGTCTGACCCACCCCAAACACTGCTGTCCACCATGGGGTTTCCATGGTGAAATTCTCTAGGAGTTTCCTGGGGTGCTAGAACCTCCAAGGGGTCAGTCTCTTCACTTCTCATGTCCTCATCCGCCCCACCCCCGGCACACACACCTCACTTCTGTGCACAGAGGTGAGTTCCTGGAACACATTCTTGCCAGAAATGAGCTGGAGGTGGCCACACCTCACCAGATCCCTCCTCTCTCAAGGTCCCAAGTCTCAGCTAAGACCCTGCAGAGCCTGAGGCCAAGCAGCTGGGGAGAGCTGGGTCATGGAGGGTCAAAACAGGGGTTAGCTCCAAGGAGGTTATAAACCATTACACACTCACAGGAGAAGCACAGAGGCCAGGTGTAGGGTACACAAGTTTTGGAGCCAGATCCACTTTTTAACATGTGACTTAGCTTCTCTGGGCCTTGGTTTCTCCCCACCTGTTAAATGGGGTTGTGGGGAAGTGAGAGATAAGAGCCTGCTGTGGTGCCTGATAAACAGAAGCTGTCACTGTCGCCATCAGGCAGAGCACAGTCTGCAGAGGCACAGCCCAGGGGTAAGGAGAGCGTTGTATCTGGTCTTCCCAGAGTACTGTCAGGACAGACAGCAGACTCTGAGGGGACAGATGTGTGTGTGTATGCTGATGTGCGGGAGGCTGTGGGGCAGCAGGGAATAAGGTCATCAAATAACAAGGCTTTTTGATCACCTCAGAGGAGGGGAGTGTGGAGAAAAGAAACGAGCAAGAAAGGAGAAAAGGGCTGAGAGACTGAGAGGAGTGAGCAAAAACAGCTGAAATAACAAGGCTTTTTGATCACCTCAGAGGAGGGGAGTGTGGAGAGAAGAAACGAGCAAGAAAGGAGAAAAGGGCTGAGAGACTGAGAGGAGTGAGCAAAAACAGCTGGGGAAGGGGTTGGGGGTGAGGGACCATGCATGCAACACCCCTGTACACTTGCTGATGAGCCCCCAGAACAGGGGGTTGGAGGGAACGGCCAGACAGGGACAAAGAGGTAACTGCCATGTCAAGGCGGCAAAGGTCAAGCGGTGCCTGGGGCTGGCCGGGGCCCAAGCAGTGTCCACGCAAGGGGCTGGGAGACCACGGACACATCCCAGGGCAAGGAAGAGGGACCTGCTCCAGCTTTCTGAAGAGGAGGGGCCTCCCGGCAGAACAGCGCCAGGCTAGCCCTCTGTACTCCCCACACAGAGGCCTCCCCAGCCGAGGGCGGCCTTCCAGGGCCAACGCCGGGTGAGGGCACAGGGAGGTGAGAAAGAAAGAGGGAAGGGCCGAACAAAAGTTGCTCTTTCTCTGGTTCTTTATGTTTTTTCTTTCATAAAAGCCTCATAAGAAATAGATGAATACCAGCTCGTTGTAAAAGATTTGAACACCAATCACATAGACTAACACATGAAAGCTCTCTTTCAGTCCCTGAATCCCACTTTCCTGTACTCCCCCAACATGTAGCCACTGCTCAGTGTGCTGTCTCCTTCCAGATCTTTTCTGATGCATTTATGCACAATCAGATGCACAGTTTTCCTGCATAATGAGACCAAACCGTACAGACTGTTTGGAAACTTGCTTTTTTGCATTTAACATTATATTTATTTACTCACAAAACATTTAGGGCCTAGGAACAAGACTGACAAAAGTCTGACCTTGTGGATCTGACGACTTTAGGGATAGTCTTCCCACACAGATCTGCGTTATCATTTCCAGGGGTGTGCTGTATGACACAGTTTCTATCACTAGTCCCCTGTTACTGGGCATTGAGCATGACTCTACCTGCTCACAATATAAGCATCACTGCAGCAAACACCCCCATGCACGTTCCCTTGGGCTCCTGCACTTTGAACAGACAGAGAAAACAGAGGAATAATTAATCCCCCAGGATGCAAGTAAGGAGCAGGCTTCAGCCCCCCACCAATAGCCAGAGAAACTGATATGGGCTCTGCTAGGGAGCGGGGGAAGAGTTAGGATGCGGAACAGCACTGAACCAGGGCTCTGGCTCCTACTGGCCATGCAACCTTGGTCAAGCCCTGTCTTTCCTTTGACCCCACAGCCACCTGCTTTGTGAGGGGATGTCCCACACATGCTAAGCCCTGGGCAGTGCTCCATATACAGAAGCAGTGT
>NW_007728683.1:264601-284717 GCF_000696425.1 Galeopterus variegatus | reverse complement strand
CAGGCAGCTGAGGGAGCCCACCTGCTCTAGGTCATTGGCTCTTCACAGGAGCTAATTCCCCCCAACAGATACGTAGCACACCTGGAGGCACTGGCATCTAGTGGCTACATACCCTACAGTGCCCAGGACCAAAACATCAACCTGTTGAGGTGGAAAAGCCCTGCTCGTGGCTTGGCACCCGAAGGGTTAAGCAGCCACACTGCCCAGGCTGCCTTCCTGCCTGCCCACCACACTGCAGCAAGGATGCATTAAGCCCAGCCAGGAGACAGGCCGCTGCGCCGGCCGCATGGTTCCCATTAGCAGCGCTCTGCTTGGCAATGTTCCCTCTGGCAGCCTGCCTTCCCTCCCTGCCCCACCACACTCCACCCCAACTCAAAAGAAAATACCAGGATCCACATATAAAACCAGCTCACTCCCCCCCGTCTCTTACCCCAGTCTTGAATCAAACAAGCTCTTAAACTCCTGACCTTCCGCCCTGGCCCCAGGTTTGCTTCTCAGCAGCAGCAGCAGCAGCGCCGGAGAGGCGCGGGGGAGCAGGGCGCTGCCCTCCCTGTTACCCGGAGACTTCGCAGACCGGCACAGGCCTGGGCAGCGTCTCTCAGGGTCTCCACAGAAACGCCCTCCCCTCCATCCTAAAATGCTAAAACCAGAGACACTCAGACCTCCACCTTTCAGAAACAGGAAGGCTCCTAGCTGAGAACGAGAGGGCTGGTGGCCTTCACTCAGTAGAAACATGGCATCGGACGGAAGACGAAGCCTGCTCTCTACCCTGCCTGATCCTTTCTAGCCAGAGGCCCCAACTGTAAAGGCTGATGCACCAACAGCTCACAAACTTATGTCTTACCCTAGACTTCTCTGAGCTTCAGACCCTTATATCAACTTGCCTCCTTAGACCTCTCGAGTGGATGTCCCTAAACACTTCCAACTTACTGAAACCCAAGCCATGCTCCTGGCTCTGTGTCTACCCTCACCTCCAGGTCTTTCCAGATCCCATCTTTCACCAATGGTTCCACCACCTGGCCTGTCACTCAAGCTGGAGATCTGGGGGCCATCTGTGCCATGCCCCTCCCCATATCTAGTCCATCACCAAGCCCTGTTAACGCCATTTCCTAAACATCCTTAAGGCCCACTAGACTGCCACAGCTTGGGCAAAGCTGCCTCAGTCTGCCTGGACTATTGTAACAGCCTCCCCACTAGTCCCCAGAAAGGTACTGGATCCCCTAAAACCCGATCTCTATACCATCTGTCTCTCCCTCAGATACACAAATAAATACATATGCACACAGCACACGTACCACTCCACCCCACCCTTCAAAACCACCTGCACTATCAGAACAGACTAAAATTTCACTGGCTCTCAAGGTCCTGCATGGTCTGGTCCCACCGACCTTTACAGCATCTCTTATCCCACCTCTATTCTCGGGCTCACCAAAATGCCTGGGGTTTCAGGTCTTTAGACTCACTGAGCTCTCTCCCCCCAACAGGGCCTCCGCATTTGCCTAGAACACTCTGACCCATGCCTTGCTCATCTTCTCCCAGTAAGTCCCCCTCCTCCTTCAGACACGAGAAGCCTGCTCTGACCTCAGCCTAGTTTGGTTCCCTTGCTCTCTGCTCTCATGGGCCTCTCCCCTGTCCCTACAAGGCCCGCCTGGGCCATGTGTACACATGTGCACATGAGTAGAGAAGGAGGATGCCAGTTAGTGAGGCTGGCAGGTAGCAGATGCAAGTGCACAGGTCTATACATCCGCATCTGATGGCTTCACTAACACTGTCACCAACAGCAAGCGGAGGAGGTGGCTGTGCTGAGGGGCAGGGGAGCTGCAGCTGTGTCTGTGTACTTATAGACAGCTCAGTATCCCACATGGCAGGCTCAGACTCTGAATACCCTTGCCCAGAATCGTTTCATTTAAACACCTTTGAAAAGACCAAAAAACCCTAAACTTTGAATGGCTGGAACTTATTTTTAAACAAAAACATGTTATGATGAGGCATTTTAGCAAAACTTCAGACAAAAGCAGGCAAGTCTCTTCATTGTAATGAGGCATCTCACTTGCCCTTTCCCAGTGATCATTACAGTCGAAATGAGGCATCTCACTTGCCCTTTCCCAGTGATCATTACAGTCGAAACCTGTGAACAATTAGAGCAACGTCTGTGGTGTTTTTATTACTGTTTCATTTGTGAAAAGAAGGGTTGTAAATACCCAGTTTAAGTGGTGCATCAGCTTTATACACACTTAACCTGTGAACAATTAGAGCAACGTCTGTGGTGTTTTTATTACTGTTTCATTTGTGAAAAGAAAGAGTTGTAAATACCCAGTTTAAGTGGTGCATCAGCTTTATACACACTTAGAAACATTCAACTTTCCTTTAACAAGAAAAACAAAAGCAAAAGGGTCACGGCAGAGACCCAGAGCGGTGCCAGGGCATGCGGCACACAGAGGGCTGTGCCAGGTCAGAGGCTGAAGCACTGCCTCTCAGGCCGAGGGGGAGGGAGCAGCGCCCACTGCCCACCTGCTGGGCTCCCCATCCAGCCATGCTCCGTGCTCCCCATCGGAGCCTGGCCTACAGACTCGCCCACCTGCCCCTGCCAGCTGGATATGCCCGGCAAGTTCCCTTGCTCTTCCCCAGACCTCTGAATGGCCGCCTCCCTTCTGTCACTCAAGATTTCCAGCACTGCTCCTCAAGGAGAGCCTTCCCGACCCTCAGCCCCTTCTCACAATCACTCTACAGGTAAATAAGGCAGCTTACGATGCACACCCTACTGCCAGAAAGTGAATCCTGAGGGAACAGCAGCATGACCTGCGTTATTCACCCTCTTTCCCATCATGGGGCCTACCACCCAGCGCACAGTAGGTGTGGACAGTCTACATAAGGTTACTTCCTGTTACTTCCCACAATAACCCTGCAGAGCAGGCACTGTTATTAACATTTCCTCATCTTGCAAATGAGGAAGCTGAGACTCAGAGAGGTTAAGTCACTGAGGCCACAGAGCATGTGGAAAATTAGGGATATGAACCAGGTCTGTTCAACCCCAGAGCCCAAACTACAGCCCAGGATCTGATTGTTACAAACATTGATTCCCTGGCTCCTGCTGACTAAATAAGTCCAGAACACGGGGTGGCACCAAGAATTTTTAACAAGCACCCCAGGGACTCTTATTAGCCCACTCTCACCCCCAGCTGAGTGTAAGAAACAATGGTCTGGGCCCTGATGGGCCCTGAACTCCACTGTCAAGGGAAGGAAGGATAGGAGCTAGGGCTGATTGTGGGATTTATTCCCACACTGGGGGAAAGGGAAGGGGCTGATCCCAGGGACAGAGCCAGAGAGGGCAAGGAGGTCCAAGAAGGGACCTAAGGAAAGGCTAGAGCAACGGGGAGCAGGGTGCCAGAGCCTGTAGGCTGGCCACACAAGAGGGAACAAAGCAGGGGCAGTGTGTTGGGGCAGCCTCAAAACCCCACGGGTCCCCTGGATGGAGGGGCTCTCTCAAGCCTAATTCCGGGGTGCAGCAGAACCTCTACAACAGGATAAAGAATGCTATTAGGACTCACGTGATGGGGCTATAGGATGTGACTCCAGCTAGATCCTCCTCTTCTAGACTCAGCCTTCCAAACATCCTCCTGCTGCCCTCTTGAAGATCACCAAAACTACCTGCTGACCATCTCACTTCCCAGACTCCACCACAAGGAGCACCACATTTCCCTCAGATATGCCAGGTCTTCTCTCACCTCTGGGCTATTCCTTCCACTTGGAATGCTTGGCAAAACCATCTGTTATCTTCTGGGCTTCAGCCTCAAAAGACCCTTGTCTGGTAAGCAGGGTTGGAAGCTCTCCCAGGAGCTTCCACTGCGCTCTGAAGCCATTATTACTTGGCACATTCCCGCACAAAGGGACGAAGGAGCAGCTGCCTGCCTGACCCCCCGCCCCCACTGCAGGCTCCCCAAGGGCCAGCCAGGCTCTCATTCCTTTAGGTGGCCCTAGACCCCAACACATCAGCATCACAATCTTGTCACACGCATCAGCAGCATCTGAGAAGGCTGTGGGCAGGGCTGGACTCACGGTGTACAACTGAATGGTCACATGGTCCCCACATGGCCATACTCTCTACTCCAACCACATCTTGCTTTCAATGCAGAAAGAAGGCAATGGACTTCAGACAGAGTCAAATACCAAATCCTCCCCTGTGGACCACGTGGCACCCACACTTGCATTGGGCACAGCCTAGCACCAGTCAATTGCCTGCTAAGCATTTTCTGTACCAGGGCCACCGTCAACTGGCACTCTGACGCTGGCTGGGTGCCCACTTCCTGAAAGAGGAACACCTGCCTTGGGCCCGTGTTCTATGTCCTGCCAGTTCTCCCCGATGACATGCATGTCATATTCCAAAAGGACTGTAGCCCACAGCTAAAGGGAGGGAATGGCAGCACCCCTGGATGGCTACAGACACAAAAGCTTCATTAAGCCCTCATTCATTTCACCCGACTGCTCCAGCATCTGACAGTGCCACAGGCCCGAGACAGAGTGTCCCCTTGAAGCTTACCCCATTGAAATAAACAAGACTGTGAAAGCAGATTTCCTGAAGGCTCCTCGGAAGGAACCATGTCCACCTGAAGACTGTTCTTATTTATGAAGGTGGCCTGGGTGTACAAAAGGGCATGACTTGCCCTTGGTCACACAACTGGGCATTCACAGCTAGGACCCCAGCCCATGAGCTCCAGTAGGGCACAGTGGGCAGGAACCACCCCTGGCACAGCGCCCAGGCCATGCCATAGCACTTCATAAATGTTACATTTAATCAAATCACTATCTTGTACTTGAAACAATAAAACTGATTTAATTCCACTTAAAAACTTAGGCTGGTCATACTCTACCTGCCCCACGTCTGCCACCTCCATGTCTGCTCGCCACCTGGCAACTACCAGTTCTGCCTGACCGCCACTTCTCCACCTGGATGGTGTAGGTGAGGTCATGAAGGGGACTGAGGCTTCCTGTGGTGACCAAGATGGCAGCATTTCCTCTAACCCAGGAACCGGAGTAACTGCTAACCCACTAATCCTCACACTAACCTCAGCTCTGAGGAAGGGGATGTGTCATCCCACTTTACAAGGGAAGCTGCTCAGGCGCAGAGAGGCTGAGTACCTTGCTTGAGGTCACAGAGCCAGTCTGTGGGGTGCAGATCTGTACTGAATGACTCTCAAAGCCCTGCTCTTTACCTCCTCGTGACACTGCTCCTCAGCTGGAGGGCAGGGTACCTCCAGGCAGTGGTGGTGCCTGCGCTCAGGCTCTGGGTAGGCCAGGGGAGAGGCCGGATCCTAAGATGTCATCCAGCCTAACTCAGCAGGGCTCTCGTTAGCAGGTAGCTGCAGGGGAGAGTGCCCTGCCCTGCCCTTGGGGAAGAGCTGGTTAGGCTGGGGCAGGGCTTTATTCATGGTCTCGAGCACTAGAGCCCCATAAAAGGGTTGGGAGGGCTGTAGGTTAGCATGGGCCCCGTGGGACTCTAGGCAGCCACAGAAGGCTGTGCACAAGGCTCGAGCATGACCAGACTGGGCTGGCACCCTGTCAGGAGGGGTGCTGCTCCTGGCTGCACCTGACTTTGAGAAGGCACCACCCGGGGTGTGCTCAGCATGCAAAGCCGGACCATGCACCCTGAGTCACCGCACTCGATGGCCAAGCAAAAAGTCACATTAAATGAGGAAAAGACGAGACGCAGAGTTGCATGTGAGGATGACAGTGACACAGACAGTGTGCCCCACGTGCAGGCCCCACTGCAAGCTCATCAAGTGGAGCTCATCAACCCTCCCGACTACCCAGGAGAAGACTAAGCCTCCATGAGGTGAAGTAACTGCCCCAGCACATGAGCAGTGGGGATGGCAAGCTCAGCAGAGACTGAGCTGTGGAGGCCAGGCATGAGGCATGGGGCCTGGGGCCTGGGGTACGGGGCACGGTGGCTGCCCGCCCAGCTCCAGCTGGCCCAGTCAGAGCTCTGTGCTCAGTCTGGCTGAGACCCCACTCCATGACTGCACTCAGAACAGCTGGGAAGAGAAGCCTTCACTGCTGTCATTTATGAGGCTTAGGCCCGCAATAACCCTGGCTACATCGGCTAGGAAGAGCAGGCTCTCTCAATCACCGAGTTCCGAGGCGGGCAGAGCCCGCAGTGCTCTCCTGCCCACCGCCCCCAGCTGCTCGCCCCCTCAAGTCCAGGCAGCACATCCTTCCTCCCTCCCATGTCCAGTGGAAGGAGAAAGGCTATCTTTTCCTGGGTTGAGTTCCTAGAAGCAGGGAAACTTTGCCCCAAACCTCCAGGAGACTTCCCTTCATATCGCAGTGGCCAGCATCGGGAAACAAGTCCCTGGCAGGGGAGGAGTGTCTCATGGGTTGGGTCGGTCCTCTCGGATTGCATGGTGCCAGAACTAACCATGAGGAACACCACATCTTGGACTTGAGGGAGAGAAAATGGGAAGCCATAGCTGCGGGACTGTGCCGTGGAGCATGGCTGCCTGAGAGTGACCCCACACATGAGGGGCACAGCCAGGTCTGCAGCATGGCAGTGGTCCTGATGACATCCTAGGCATCTCATAACCTGAGCTGACATATTTCCTATCCTGTCGAAGCCAATTTGAGTTGGGCTTCTGTCACTTGCACTCAGAGTCCTGCCTGACACCCTGATAGCAGTGGGTGATCCTGGGATAAGAAACTGAGTCTGGGGAGTTGACAAATTAGAGCTCATGATCTGCCTCCTATGCCATGTGAAGTGCTTCAGATTTTATCCTGCAGATGATGAGGCTCCACAGACGGATGAGCATGACAGTGACATGGCACAATTTGGTTCTACACCACCTATCCATCAGCCAGGCTGGGCTGGATGTGAGAGGCAGACACTGTGGGCAAGGCGAGGAGCAGGGTGCTGGGGCAACGATTTCAGGGGGGCCAGTGGAGCTTGAACCTGAGCAGTGGCCATGGGCTGGAGAGGAAGGGCCTGACGTGCCAGGCCCCTGCTGAAGCCGACTGCCAAGGGAGAGTTGATCTGCTCAAAGGGCCACACACTGCTCCCTCCAGCTTTTCCAGAATCTTCCTGATTTCCTCTGCTGCCTTCTCTCCTTCCTTTCCCGCCCTGCTCTGTCAGCTCCACCAGGGCTGGGGAGGAGCCCAACACCGTGCATCTGGCACACAGGCATACACAGGCACAGAGAGCAGAATCCCGTGAGTGTCCACTGGCAAAGGGCTAACAACCAGAACAACGTTGAATTCACAAAAAGCCTGCCTTCCTTCATGTGTCTTCTGAAATGGGAAATAGAAAAGATTTTCTAGATTAAAAAAAAAACAGATGCAGAGAGAGCTCAATCTTGAAGTGATTCCCACAAGTGGCTCGAGAAGCTGGCTCTGCAGCCCTGGGCACCTGAGTTACAGCCATTCCCTAAATAGGCAGCATCTCCACCGCAGCTCACTAATGAGGCACCAGGACTCAGCCTCAAAGAGGGGACACTGCCCCAACAGGAAGCAGCAAGCTGCCCGGCTCAGGGCCCACGGTGGGCAGCTACTACAAACACAGCCCTCTAAGGTCACTCAATATCCATTTCCAATCAATATCCTACTAAAAAACAAGTTGTTTATTCGCTTGATTGGCTGTTTTCTACTATTCCCTTCATCCAATATTCTCTGGGGTCTACCCTGAGCCAAACCCTAGAATGAGTGCTAAGAAGCCAGAGATGGACAGGATCCGGCCTCTGTGCCCAGGGAGACTGGTGCCATAGGAGCCGCGGGCACGAAGACAGACACAGCAGCAGGCAGCTGGTAAGTGCCAACCAGAGCAGGCACAAATGGAGCAAGTCACTCTATCCAAAAGGAGGTGAGGCCTGAGCTGCATCAGAAGGTGCAAAGAAATTCACAGGCAAAGAGAGCACACTCCAGGTAAGGAGACAGCAGTTTGAAGGCTCCAGGGTGAAAACCAGTGTGGTATGCTTCTGGGAAGGGGAGGCGGTGGAGGGTTGCTGGAGGTGGGGGAAGGGCAGACCTGGAAGAGTCCAGGCCAAGGGCTTGCCTGGGCAAGAAAATGGATCCTTTCCAGATATTGTACTCATGGCTCACCCTTGTGATTAGCTTCCAAAAGCAGAGGCAGAGGTAAAACACCTGCTAATATTCAAGATTTCCTTCTTCCTTTCTAGGGATTTTTAATAAAGAAGAAAATAAATCTGAATATGGACTTCATTTGGAGGAATCAAAACTACCAAATTCTAAACTTTTCTCTAAAAGTTTTATCAGCTAAATAGGTATCCAAATATACCTGATAATATATACATTGATTGGATCCACAGTGGACCACTGGGGACCGCAAATCGTGTTTCCATTTCAACAACTCATTTAGTAGCCCTGCAAAGAACTGTTTCCTCGCACCAGGAAAGTACCCTGCCATTTACTACTTCTGGAGCCCACAACAAAAACTGCACAAGAACATGATACTGGATGGCAACTATAAAGATGACAAGAGTATCAGCTAAAACTTGTTGCGTGCCTGGCAGGTGCCAGGAGCTTTGCATATGTCACCCCTAGTCCACACCACAGCACTCTGCCCACCTTCCAGAGGCCTTGACAGAGCCGAGCACACAGGGGTCATTCTAAGTTTGTGCTGAATTATGAAACACAGAGAGGTTGAGTAATTTGCCTGTGGCCACAGGTAAATGCCAGACTTGGGTCCCTCTCAACTCCCAGCCCCTGTTCTTTCTCCCTGGTCTGTGGCTTTGATGGTTTCCAATGTTACAACGCTGACAGCCAATCACCCCCAGAAGCAGTACTAGCCTGAAATCCCAAGACCAAATCTTATCAGAGGCATTTCCTAGGCTGAGGATGGAGAAAGACAAAAAGCCAGGGTAGAAAGCTGGCCAGTCTCAGGATGTGTGGCATTTAAGCCATTCTGGGGTCCAAATGGAATTTTTTCTCCTTCACTCCCTATTCCCTAACATTTCCTTGCTCAGGTAATTGGCCCCAGCTGGGAACGAATGTGGGCAGCAGAAACAGGGTCCAGGGTATGGGCAGGCTCCATCAGGCTAGCCCAGGCTGGGCGGGGAGCGAGACTGTTTGGAACGGCTGTGCCCTGCCTCTGAGGGAGATCGAGCGGTCAGATGCAATGAATCCATTAGTGAAACTGACAGGGATGTCACTGTGTTTGGGAAGAGGGCCATGGCCTGCAGTGTCCCAGTGCCCATGAGGCACAGCCACCAATTACATGCAGGGGAGGGGTGAGAAGAGGTCAGGAGTTCTGAGTCTCAGGCTCTTCTGAAATGGACTTTCATATACTCCGCAGACCAGAAAAGGTCTCAGCAGTGCTCCTACAAAACTGCTCTGGAGCCCGCAGGTCCTGCTCCAGGAGGAGAGGAAACACTACCAGACTGAGAGTTTCCTCCTCCAGGGGCTCTGGAGCAGGGTACAGTGGATAGAGCCTGGTCTTTGGAGCTGGACAAATGACTTCAAATCCTGGCTCTGCTGTCCGGTTGCTCAACGTCCCTGAACCTAGGTTCTCTCGCTGATTGGATGGTAATTACAGGGAAAAAAGGAAGGAGCACACCTGGTCATCAGCAACAGTTCTGCTTCTAAGCATTTAAATGGCTAATGGGCACTCCACTCATGTCGCTGTCACAGCACCCAGAGGGTGAGCTGGGGATGGTGATTCCTCACGAGAAAGCCAAAGCTCAGAGAAGTTAAGGGACTTGCTCAAGATCATAAAGGACTTAAGGTTTTTTCTGACTCCAATCCTTTCCATCCGAAGTCCATATAAGTTTCCTAGGGCTGCCATAACAAATTACCACAAACTCGACAGCTTAAAACAACAGAAATTCCTTCTCTCACAGTTCTGAAGGCCAGAAGCCCAAATCCTCACGTCAACAGGGTTGGTTCCTCTGGAGGCTCGGAGGGAGAACCCCTTCTGTTCCTCTCTCCTGGCTTCTGGTGGCTGCCGGCAACACTGGTGCTCCTTGGCTTGTGGCTACACACCTCCAGGCTCAGCCTTGTCTTCATATGGACTTCCCTCTGTGAATCTCTGCCTTCAACTTTTCTGTCTCTTACAAGGACAGCTGTCATTGGATTTAGAGCCCACCCTAATCCAGGATGATCACATCTTGAGATCCTTACCTTAATGACATCTGAAAAGCCCATTATTCCAAAAAGGTCACATTCTAAGGTTCTGGGTAGACATATCTTTTGGGGGCCACAATTAGGCCCACTGTATTGGTCCTCAAAACTGCATATCTGACCCACATACAAAATACATTCCCCCATCTCAACATCCCCCAAAGTCTTACCCCATTCAATCATTAACCATAAGTCCAAAATCTCATCTAAATATCCTCAGCACAAAAAGTCCCTAATCTCATCACCTAAGTTATCTAATCAGGTATGGGCGAGACTCTGGGTGGCAAAATGCCTCTCCATCTGTGGACCCAGAAAACAAGTTATCTAATCCCAAAATACAATGGTGAGACAGGTAAAGGACAGATGTCCCATTCCAAAAGGAAGAAAATGGAAGACATATGGGGGTCATTGGTCCCAAGCAAGTTTGAAACCCATCAGGGAAAATTCTACTAGGTCTCAAGAACTGAAACTAACCCTCTATGGTTTGATCCTCTGCCTCTGCTTCTGTGTCCAAAGTTCTGCCCTCCATCATTCTTTTCTTTTTTTTTAAGCATACCATGTGTTTGGAGCTGAGTAGTTCTATTAGCCTGTTTCCTGCCTATAGAATCCCAGAAGTCTAACAGGTTTTTTTTTTTTTTTTTTTTTTTTTTTTTTTTATTTTGTCAGGTCTCTGTCCCTTCAGTCCAGTGTTTTTGCTAGTATAACATTCTCAAAAACCTTGGGGGTCTCTTATATTCATCAAGGGGGTCCCTGCCATTAAACAAGAAGGTTTACCACACATCCTTCCTAGATCAGTTCATCTCTATTCCTGGCTTCTGCTGACGTGCTTGTTTGGATACATGAGCCACACAATTAATTTCTCCAACAGAAGGTTGTCCAGCCTCATGCTTGGCCTTCTCACCAAAGTGTGCTTTCTCAATAGTGAGTTTTTTGTGATCTGGATAGGCTGAGAACCTCCAAATCATCAAGCATTGGCTCCTTTCTGCTAACAGTTCCTCAATTCATTCCTTCCCCCACATTTTACTGTAAGTGGCAAAAGAGAAGCAAGGTGGCATCTCCTACACTCTGTGTGAAAATCCCCCCAGCCAAATATCCAAGTACACTGCTTACAAGTTCTAGTTTTCCTTACCAGTAAATTAGAGAATCATACAGTAGTAGAAATCAGAGAGTTGGAAGGCAGGCTGGGACAAGAAGTGCACAAAAACATGAGAAGAATTAGGTTACATCCAAGAACCTGCTGTGTGACCAAGTACCATAAGGATCAGTAACTGGGTCCTGATAGGCAAGTCCCACCTTCATATGGATGAAAAGCATGGCCAAAAACCTCAGAACATGTCCCCATTCAACCATCCCTGCCTGCTTCTCATGGCTGACTATCCTTGCCTCAGCCCTCCTCTGTGCTCCTGGTCCTACCACTGCAGCCACTAACATCGTTATCAAAAACCTTTTTCCCCCTCTAGAGCCTCAGGTACCCCCAATTCAAATTCTACCCCCCACAAAGCTGCCTTCTGACACCTCTTTTCCACTCCCAGCTCCTCTTCCAGGGTGGCAGAGATGCTGGATCAGGGTGGCCTCAGAGGTCTGCCTTAGGGATCACAGGGACTGGAAAGAAATTTAGCATCAATTCATTTTCTGTTGCAGCTAAGAATTAGCACATGGTCACAATCATAACTGTAATTTTGTTAAATATAAATTTAGTTTATTTTTGTAATTTTATGCTTTATTTTTTAAGATTTGCACTTTAGTCCCTGACTTAAAGTGGATTTGACTTGAGTGGTCTTTTTCTGGGACAAATGGTCTCCAGAAGAAGATCCACACAGTAGGTAGAGGAGGCGATTATTACCCCCAGTGTCCAGAGAAGGTCCTAACACTTGGGGAAGGGCAGGCCTCTCCTTCTGGTTGATCCTCCCTGGTCAGGAGACTCTTCCCTAATACCCCCAGCCCCCGCAGAAGGAAGCAACAGCCACACCACCATAAACTGAGCTGGGTGGGGGCTGAAACCTGAGATTCCTTTCACCTGGGGGAGCTCTGCTCATTCCTGTCCTCTACCCCTTCCCTATATCCAACCATGTTGCCCTAGACCAGGGATGGCATACAAGGCACAGGTGTCAGCAGTATCCCCTCCGCTTCCCTCGTCCAGAGCAGATGCTGCTATCATGGCCCTTTCACCTGGTGACATGGTTCATTTTATGTCAACTTGGCTGGGCCACGATGCCCAAATTGTGCTCGAACATTATTCTGGGCATTTCTGTGAAGGTGTTTTTGGATGAGACTAACATTGAAATTGGTGGATTCTGAACAGAGCAGATTACCTCTCATAATGTGGGTGGACTTCATCCAATCAGCTGAAGGTCTTGAGAAGAGGGAATTCTTCTAGCAGATGGCCTTTGAGCCACCACTCTTCCCTGAGTCTCCACTCTGCCAGCCGCCCTGCAGATTATGGACTTGCCAGGCTTCACAATCACGTAAGCCAGTTCCTTAAAATACGTCTTTCTCTATATCTCTCTCTATAGATATATATATCTAATAGTAGGTGTGTTAGCCAGGGTTCTCCAGAGAAACAGAACCAGTAGGAGATATAGATATCTAGATGTTTATATATACGTATCTACAGATATCTAGACATATGTATCTAGTGAGCCAAACAACCTTAAAATCTGCCTCAACATGGCACTTCAGGTAGCCACTCCCCATGAGCATGCAAACTGAATTCATTCACCTTGGGCTGTAGGCAAATTCCGCATCTCCAGCAGCTGGCTCAGTCTACAGGGCTGACTGTGTTCCTCTGCCTCCCGACACTCTGGGTTCCTTTGAGGATCAGAGCAGCATCCTGGGCCCAGCATTCTGGGCAAAGTCTCACACTAGTTCCAACGAGCCCTCGTTTCCCACCTTTACTTCTGTGAAGGGGAGGGATGGTAGGTGGGGCTGGAAGTTTTTCTTTTCCAGGAAAGTGAAACTACCTGAAAAGCCTTCTGAATAAGGGAAGTATCAAGGCCACTGGACATCTTTTCAATCAAAGCCATGCTATGGTACTAGAAGGAGGGGGAGATGGGAAGACACCCAGCTGTTTATCCTTCTCGCAAGTCTTCAGAAGGAGAACACAGCATCTGTCAGTGGCCACTTGGAATGTGACACTGATCTGGATTTCTTCCAGATTGTATGACTCTGAGCACCATAGATACAAAGTGTGTTTCATTTGAAATTCTTGTGGTTAAGAAAAAGCTACCCAGAAATAACTCCAGGGGCACTTGACACCCTAACACACAGAGGGCCTGCTGAAAGGGAAGTTACACCCAGCACCTCCACCTGTTGACGGTATGGTCCTAAGCCCACCTCACCTTCTGGAGCCTCTGTTTCTTTCTCTATAAAAAACATCTACTCAGGAATTCTTCATCATGGCACATCATAGGCATCCAATAAAAATGTGGTGTTAGGAGAATCAGGGCGAGCAGTAGCTCTAGAATCCACAGTGAGCGAGATGTGGAGCTGGGTGGGTGGCAGGTGAGAAGTGGAAGTGGGGCGGCAGCAAGGCCAGCGACCAACCTCGGGCAGCAGAAGGAACTCAGGGCAAGCTCCAAAGGCACAGCAGCTGAAAAGGCAGAGGAACCATCCCCAGCCCCCTAGCTGTTAGAGAGAGGCTAAAAGGAAGGACAAGGTAAGACTGACCTTGAGGGCAGGAATCTCCACACTGTCGCCTAGGCTGATGGAGCCCGAGAGGATGGTCCCTGTCATCACAGTGCCTTGGCCTCTGACGGAGAAACAGTGGTCCACAGACATGAGAAACGGTCCCGAGGGGTCTCTCGTTGGAATGGAAATCTGGGACTTCAGGAGCTAGAAAAGAGATGCCGGTGCCACAGCCCATTGGGAAGCAGGGCCAGATGGGGCAGGGCAGAGGAGAGCAGAGGGGGTGGCTGGCCAGCAGTTCACCAAGGCTGCCAAGTGAGACCCAGCTGGAAGACCTGTGCCCTGGCAAGCTGGACCAGCAGGTCAGAGATGGCTGACTCCCTGACATAGTCCAAGCCTCTGCCACACTCTCAGCTCCTTCTGCTCAGTGCGAAGCAACAGGGCACCTGGAGGAGCCTCTCAATCCTTGCCTAGCAGGCCTCCTCCACACTGCGGCAGAGGCAGCCTGTCAGGGACACCCTGCACATCACCCTGGCCTTGCATGCTTCCATAGCCTCCTAACGCCTGAAGGACGTCCCACTCCTCATCGTCTAGCCCCTAAGTAGCACTAGGCCATCTCCCTCCAGCCTCCCTCTCACACCAGGGCCAGCCGCTGACAGGCCTGAATTCACCAGCTGGTTCACTGGCACCTTCTCCCCTGGCCACACCTCCTCTGGAAGGGTTTTTCCTGTATGGAAGCATTTGCCCCCCACCCCCCAATAGCACCACAGTTAACACACTACTGTGATCATCTATTTATCCACCTCCCCCCAAGTATCGCCAGCAGCTGGCACCGCACCTGAGGGAATGACAGCAAATGAAGGAAAACCAAAGGGGGTGTAGGGAGGGGAGCGGGAGGGAAGGGCTGTTCCCAGGGGCAGCAGCCTGTGTCTGGTATGGGCAAGCTGGGGACTGCGGGTCCCAGGACAAGAGGTGCGAGGAGTGACTTCTCCACGCTCCAGCAGAGACAGAGCCCTGCCCTCACAGCCTGAGGTTCGGGTTTTCCTTCTTCACTGATCCTTTCCGTACGCTTCAACCTCAACCAGCCAAACTTCCTTATGCCGTCAATGTGCTTGGAGATGCTGTCAGAGCTAATTACCAATAAACAAATGGAGATAAAGACTGCATTATTCTTTTTATTTTGCTACTTTCTGATTTCGTAAGTGAATAGGCTGTCAAAAAAGAATTCAGTAGTGAATGTTGCATAGTCTTAGTCTTGTGATAACAATTCTTTTGGAAAAAGACTAAAGATTCAAAACAGTCTTGGTCTGAGATTTGTGTAGAGGCTTCTTAAAGGAATATACTAACATCTTAACAGCATTTTTGTGGATTTTGCTTTAACGAAAACAACTGTCCCAGACTCCCAGACCAGCTCTCTCTGGAGCTGATAAAAAAGTAACAAAAAAGTCTCACCCAGAAAACATTTGTTTTGCTAAACTGGCAAGATCAGCACAGTGTGAGTGACAGACAAGTGGCAGTACACATGGTCATACTGATCTTGGCTCTGCAGGTGCAGGTGCGGGTGGACACAAAGCCAACCTCAACAACCTCCTGGGTCTGAATCCCAGCTGCACCACATACCTGCTGTGAAAGCCGGGCAAGCTATGTAACCTCTCTGAGTCTGAGACTCTTCCTTGATAATAGGGGGATGAATAATCTAAGGCTCCCAGGGTTGTTGTAAATGTTAATGATAGTACATGTAAGGAACTTAGTACAGAGCCTGGTATGTAAAAATCTGCACCCCTGTCACAGTGAACACAGGGTACCCTTCTGAGCACATTATGAATGTTAACTCATTTAGCCTCAAAACAACTCCATGAGGGATGTGCTGGTACTGTCCTCCCTACTTCTCACACAAGGGAACTGAGGCAAAGAGAGCAGCTCTACTGCCTAGGGTCACAGAGGGCAGGTGGGAGGGCTGGTGCTGGAACTGCGGTCTAGCCCTGAGCCCACGCATGCTGCCGCTCGAACCCTCTGGCTGCCCTGAGCACTCGGCAGAGGAACTCAGCGGCGGTCCCTGTTCTCACTGCTATCTTCCTCAGTGCCACCACCACACACACGCACCCTTCCTACTGACTGTCTGGGTGCTCCGCTGGACAAGTGAGCTTCCTCCCCTTGTCTGCTACCACCGAGTCTGGAGGAACAGCCTGAGCCTTGGCCTACGGCTTCAGAAGGTGAAGCCTCCACCTCTTTTGTGGAGGACATGGGGACAGAGCTGTACGTCTGGGTGCTCCGCTGGACAAGTGAGCTTCCTCCCCTTGTCTGCTACCACCGAGTCTGGAGAAACAGCCTGAGCCTTGGCCTACGGCTTCAGAAGGTGAAGCCTCCACCTCTTTTGTGGAGGACATGGGGACAGAGCTGTATTGCCCCTACTTTTGGGCTCATTTCCCTCACCCCTGCCTTGCTGGTGGGGCACACTGAAGGGGCTGGTACAGTCTGAAGAACTGGAACGGCGGGAGCTGCTTTGTCTGAGTGGCGGTGTGCGACAAGAGGAAGGAAGAGCAAGACCTACCAGGGTGTGAGGAGCCCTGTAGAGCCCCGGGCTAGAGGGTGAGTCAAACGCCTTGGGCCATGGCGGCCTTAGGGTTCTTGATCTGGTTCATCTTTTTGCGGGAGATGGGGGAGTTAGGCTAAGGTGTGAGCAGGGAGGTTGATGGAGCCAGCTCAGGCTTCTTGCTGGGGCAGCCTCTCCCTCTCTCACTCAGGGCAGAGGGAGACACAAAGGGGCTGCCTGAGCAGGGCCAGGCCAAAGGGAGACCTGGATTCAAGCCGACAGTACCTCAACAAGCTCTGAGATGCCCTGTGGAGCTTCAGTTTCAGGGGCCTCCGGTCCCCCAGGCTTCGCTGCCACAGGTATAATCGGTGCACCTCGGAACCTGAAACAGAAAATTAAGTCCCATCACAGTCACAGAGATCATCGGCATGGACACAAAGCACGTCTGTGGAACCCCTGACAAACCACCAAGCACGAGGCACATCCTTTCAGCCTTTCAGCTGCACCTAGGAAGACAGCACCACTGCATTCCCACCTGACAGATGAAGAGACGGAGGTCCCAAAGTGAAGAGCCTTACACTGGACATCGGAATTAAAAAGGGCTCTCCCAGGATTTACACTAAACCTTCAGAGCCCGCCCTGAGGAGCAGCAGTGACCCCTGCTCCCTGGCCTCTTGATAAAAGACCCCCTTGAAGAAGACCAATAAACACATCACAGACTCCTGAAGAGACTTGGGAAATACTGCTAACCAGAGGCCCCTGAAGACGCACCTGGAAGAGCACCTCCACAGTCCAGTGTCCAGTGCAGAGTGGTCCTGCCCAGATCCACCAGGAAAACCCCTGCCTCTTTAAGGGAGATTCTTACTGTGAGTACACATTTATCTTTTCCATTAAAAAAAAAAGACACATGCATAATACTGTCAGAAATAAAAAAGAAAAGAGAAAATAAATAACCCACAGTCCCATGTGGTATATTTTCTTCCAACCATGTTTTTTCCATGCTTTGCCAACGGATTATTCTTTTCATATTTTGGTTATAGTATGCATACGATTTCATACCCTGCTAGTTTATTTACCATTATATCATGAACAATTTCCTGTTGAATGACAGTAACAACAATAACAATAACTCACTTGGCTGAGCCAAGCATATGACACAGATGCTTGCATTTAAACCACACAGCACCACTACAGAATTGTCACCATTTCAGAGATGAGAAATGACGCTTAGAGAGGTTAATTAATTTGCTCCCAGTCACTGGCTATAAACCTCAGAGGCAGATTCGAACCCAGCCCACCTGAGTCAGGAGCCAGGGCTCTCAATTTCTTTGTCACACTCTCCCAGGCCTCCTCTTCATTATTGATAGCTGCATAATAGTATGACCCAGAATTTATAGGCTTTTCCTCCCAATGTCACCTGTTTAAGATCTTTCAAATTTTTCACTATTATAAACAACACTGTGATAAACATGTTGGTGGACATAACTGATTTTTTTGTTTGTTTGTTTTGGGATAGATTCATGGGGTATAAATCTAGACTGAATACACATTGAAAGATCAGCAAAAATGGTAGAGTAAGAACATCTGAAAAGCCTCTCCTCCATAAAAGCAGCAAGACCACTGGCAAAATTATCAGAATCAACTTTTTCAGAACTCTTAAAATTAGCCAAAGGCTTGAGCAATCTGTGGAAGTGTTTATTCAAGAAAAATGGCTCAGTCTCAGTAAGAACAAGCGAGCTTTGTAATAGTTTACCTTGCCCTACTCCCATCTTCCCCTCCCCAACACTGCAGTAGCCTTGAAAACCAACAACCCAAACACAGTGAAAATCAGTAGCCTGCCAGGCACTGAACGGGGCAGAATGGGTTTGAGCTCCTCGAAAACCCCTCGGTTTTCCCAGAGAACTGTCTTTATTTTTCCCGTCTGGTGGTTCTCTGAAAGATCCCATGCACAAGACTGTCTTTATTTGACTTGTTTTAGAGCATGCCAGTGCAAACAGCATTTTCTGTGGGGACATTTGCTGAAAATAATCAGAGGCAATTGTTTAACATTACAGCTGCCTGAAGTGGAGGATAGTAGTTTAGGCAAAAGCAGGCTGACCAAAAAGCTTAGAAGGAAAAGCTAGGGAATGATATGTCCAGGGGGCTTACAAAAGGTCTGGTATATCCCTGGGGATCTAGAAGGCCACACTCAGGCATATGGCTCTATGCATGTTCACAAATGCTCACAAATGACCTGAGAGGGCCCAAGTGCTCACCTTTGGCTGATCTGGAGGCTCTGGGCAAGCAGGAAGTGAAGGCTAAGGCAGAGTTGCCAACTGCTTGCCTGAGCATTGACAGCATGGCCCAACATCCACATAGGCCCCTTGTAAAAAGACTGAGACTTACTGGCTCCAGGCACTTAGGGAAATCTCTGCCCAATCATTAGCTAACCCATAAGCTAACTGAGCAGGGACTTCTCACAAACATGACACACACATGACTGGTCACACATGACAAAGAATTCAGACTTTACAAAATTAGCTCATAACAGTCACTAAACAAACTATAATAACAAACTATGGCAGGTGGGGGCGGGGGGGGCAAGGAATCTGATTTCCAGAACTGCTGTATTATATTATTCTAAATGCTCAGTTTTCAACAAAAATTTATAATACATACAAAGAAACAAGAGTACGGCTCATACACAAGAAGAAAAAGAGTTAACCATAACTGTTCCTGAGGAAGCCCTACTAGATAAAGACTTTAGATCAGCTATTCTAAGTATGTTAAAAAAAATAAAGGAAACCATATCTAAAGAACTAAACAAAGGTATGAGGATAATGTCTCACCAAAGAGAAAATCGAGAGTCAGAAATTATAAAAAAAAAAATTCTAGAGTGGAAAAGCACAATAACTGAAATGAAAAATCCACTAGAGGAGCAAGCAGAAGAAAGAATCAACACATTTGAAAAAAGGTCAGATGAGATTATTTAGTCTGAGGAAAAGAAAGAAAAAAGAACACAGTGTCAAAGACATGTGACACACCACCAGCATAACAACATATGTATAAAGGAGTTTCCAAAGGAGATGAAAGGGAGATGGGGGCATAGAGAATATCTGAAGAAATAACACCAGAAACTTCCCAAATTTGATGAAAAATACTAACCTACACATCCAAGAAATGCAATGAACTCCAAATAGGACAAACACAAAGAGATCCACACCTAGACATATAATCAAACTGCCGCAGGCCAAAGACGAAGAGAGAATCTTGAAAGTATCAAGAAAGAAGCAACTCATTCATGTACAAGGAATCCACAAGATCAACAGCTGGTTTCTCAGGAGAGACCACGGAAGACAGAAGGTAATGAGATGTTCTATTCAAAAAGCTGAAAGTTAAAAAAAAAAAAAAAAAAAAAAAAAAAAAATCTGTCAAACAAAAATTCTATATCCAGCAAAAAACATGCTTCAAAAACGAAGAATATAGAATTCCCATATGACCCAGCAATTCCACTACTAGGTACATACCCAAAAGAACTGAAAACAGGTCCTCAAACAAATAAATGTCCATGCACATTCACAGCAGCACTATTCATAGAGCCGAAAAGTAGAAAGAGCTGAAATGTCCATCAATGGATGACTGGATACACAAATTGTGGTACATATACATAACAGAGTATTATTCAGCCAAAAAAAGAAATGAAGTGCTGATGCATACTTCAGTGTGGGTGAACCTCATAAACATTATGTTAAGTGAAAGAAACCAGACACAAAAGGTCACATATAGTGTGATTCCATCCATATGAAACATCCAGAACAAGTAAATCCACAGACAGAAAGCAGATTGGTAGTTCCCGCGAGG
>NW_007728683.1:226260-263601 GCF_000696425.1 Galeopterus variegatus | reverse complement strand
GGGGGGGGGGGGGGGGGGGTCACAGAGAATGGGGGGGCAACTGCTTAATAGGCAGAGTTTCCTTTTGGGGTGATAAAAAATGTTCTGAAATTAGACAGTGGTGATGCTTGCATAACTCTTTACACATTGAAAAGGTGAATTTGATGGCATGTGAATTACATCTCAATTAAAAAGGAAAAAACATAGGTTGAAAAGTTTGCTACCCTTTTCACTACCACACGAACATCTGAAATGCCTATTTCACCGCACATACACCAAAATAGCTGGTCTCTTCTTTCATTATTTTTTACATATTCTTCATTTTCATTTGTATTTCCTTAATAAGCCATATGAGGTTGAATCACTTCCATCTGTTTACTTACTAAATGTATTTTCAGGAGACAGTTCTGTACCACTTCTAGTTCTGGACTTTGCAAACTCCCGGAAGTGTCACCCTTACTCCACAACCTGCTCTCAGAGCCTCTCTGTGTGTAGTATAGTGTCTGGCACAGTGGGTGTGAGAAAAAGGGATAGATCTTCATGAAGCACCTACAGTGACAGCACCCGTGCTAGGAGCTTTTCCTTTCTCACCTCCTCATCACAACCCTGTAAGGTGGATATTACTCCTCCTCCCTCTATTTCACCGAAGAGGTTCCCAAAGCTTAGGCTCGGTAGTTTGCTGCAGGTCACACAGCTAAGGAGTCATGGGCTGTGACTAAAAGCCAACCCTGAGTTTACCTTCCACCTGGAACATATCATTAGCCTGGGCTGGAGGCAGGGGTGTGTGTCTCTTCTCAAATTCATATGAGAATCTGAAAAGTGGCTGATCTTCAAAGATCAGGGACCATATCATATTTAAGTCCTGTAGCCAGATAAACAAAACCCTTGCCTTCCAGTACCTTCAGTTCTCAAAACAATAAAAGAAATAAATGATAGCTTAAATGATAATACCCTATATTACAACAGTTTGCTATTACTTTCAAATGACAGACATAAGTCTACTGGATCCGTAACAGCCCTCTGAGGTCTGAAGAACAGTTGTTATCTTTCCCATTCTCAGAATCACTCATTTGTTCACTAAATATTAGAGAAGCGCCCACTACGCACACAGCAGCTGGCTAGATGCTCCCATACACAGTACCCATTTAATCCTCATGACAACAATGTCAGGGATCACATTGCTTTAGGATAAGGAAAGCACAGAGAGTCTAAATGACTGCTGATGGGTCATGTGGGAAACAAACGGCAGAAGCAACGAGAAACACAGAGCTCAGCCCGCTGGTCCCAAAAGCCCTGTCCAGAGCCTGCCCTTCCCACTGTGCTGATATTGCCAGGATGACCTCCAACATCCCTCCCCAGGGACACCAACCACGCCATCAGGTGGCACCACTGGTCTTCCAAAACACAAGACTGGAAGACAGAGCCCAGAGCTGGTGGGCACAGGGAGGGAGGACACAAGCGTCGTGGCTGCTCTTCTCCCTCCCCGTCTCCTCCTCTCTGTGTGACCTGCGCACAGGCCATTCGTCCCACATCCTCTTCACAAGCTTTGTCAAATCTGTGTACCAACTGAGCTATTATTGGCTCAATTTTTTAATTTAAAATCATTCACCTCTTACTTAAATACATTTATTTGAAAATGTGATTTTATATGACTATCTAAATGGAAAATCACTGTCACCACAAATTGAAGTTAGAGAAGAAGTTCCCCCTCCCCCAGCCACTTCAAAGATGTCCATTAGCCAATATTCTCCACTCCTTCCCCAAAACCTGCACCTGGTAACTGGCACACCAAACGCCCACCCTGGGGAGATGGTCTGAGGCTCCAGGGCCATGCTGAAGAGGTTAGTCCTGCCTGCACTTTTGCCTCCACCAGCTGACCTTTATGAAGAAGAGACACACTGGTTAGGCCATAAACTTGGTAACGCCAGTAATAAGTGTTACCATAATGACATAATTTAATTTAGTATCATGAAACAACAGTGTGAAAATATTGGTTTCTATGAGAACTAAGTTGAATGCTCTGGAAAGGCAAATCTCTTTAAAATCTAGTGTTAAATTAGTTGTGGATAAGAAAATCATAAGACTTGAGGGGAGGCTGTGTAAAAAGAACAATTCTGCACCCAGACTGCTCTGCAAATCTTGCTTCACTTCAAAGAAACTGAGATTGTAGACACTGTGCTAGGTAGTGGCCCATGTATGAAAGGCGTCTCAGAGCTCCAGCCAGGGGGCTCACACTGAAAGAAAGCCGGGCTGGCAGAAGGTCTGCCAGCAAGTGCAGTTGGAACAAAGCCATGCAGGCCCTGTGGAGAGTGCCAGAGTCAGAGAAGTGAACCCTGCTCAGGAATTCACGACACAATTCAAGTCATTGACTGATGTTTCCTCCAGGAATCCTGACTGGAGAACACCTGTACAGCACAGCGAACCCGCAGGAACTGAGAAAGAAGAGGTGACCAAGAGAGACGACCACATGCAAAGGGAAGCACGCCACGCCACGCCACGCCACACTCACTCGCTTACTCGCTTGGACAGAAAAAAGCCACAACGGTGAGGGGGACCACCTGAAGGCATGAGACTGAAGCCCACAAACTATAACTTCTTGTTATTGGCAAATCAGTAAGCCCTAGAGCTTTTAAAAATGTAAATCCTGACCAAGAAGAAAACACGAAATATAGCTGACTTACTGAATTCAGACCAAATGAATTAAAGATAACGTATGGATTACAGCGGCTATTTGTGGAAAATAGAAATTATAGATGATGCAGAAACCATAAATGCTTCAAAAAACAGCATGAAGAAGACCCAGGCCTGAATTCAGAAAGCACATCTGCTCCCATGGGGGATGCCGCAGCCCAGCCCGGACCGACCACAGCACGTAGGGCTGGCAAGGGGCTGGCATAGGACTGGCAAGGAGAGCACGAGGCCGTGACCGCTGCACTCCCCCACTGCAACTCACACTGCTGGGATTACCAAATAAGTACACATGTACATGTTTTAAGTTACAATATATTATATTAAAGATATAAAAGTGCCATTTTTTGTAATTCTCTGCTTTAAGGGACTTTTTTGATTATCCAGCCACAGTCCAATCTCAGGGGACAAGAAATCTCCTCCTACTGTAGCTACAAAAATAACACAAAGAAAACAAAACAGAGCTATTAAGTTCTAGCTAGATACCATTACCTGCTGAAGGCGCTGTGCTTAGTTAAAAAGTTAAGGAAACCTTTAAGACACAACAGCACCAATTTGAGACGTTTTTCTGAACTTAATAAAGGAGATTTAAAGATAACTGGAAAAGGGATTAACTTCTCCGGCAACTCACTGCATTTCTGCCACACCCATGCACAGCCCAGGCCATCTCACCTGTCATGCGGTATGAATCCCTCGCTCTGGGAAACCCTGCCTCATCTTCTCTGGACCCTTGGCCACTCCTCACACTCCCTGCCCATGGATTAGGGTTAGGGTTAGGGTTAGCAGGGCGAGGGCCGAGTCCAGAAGAGATGGCTACAGGGAGGAGTGCAAGTGGGAATCACATGCGCTCTCATCAGAGGGAGGCTTCCAGGGGTCCGCTCAGACCAAGCCCAGCCCCGCCAGCCTCCGTCAGCCCTCCAGTCTCTTCTCTGGACTCGGGCCCCTGCCTTTCTAAGTCCCAGATTTTGCTTCTCTTGGGGGACCCCTTTTGCTGGACACCCCTGCTCCATCACTTTCCATCAATAACCAATTTCTCCTTCTAGTCCTGCTTCAAAACGAATGCCACCTCTGTCTGCTCACCACAGCTCACGCCTGATTCTCTCACAACATTGCCTGTCTACATCCTTTCCAAGTCGAGGACATGGACTAAGCACCTCCTCTGCACCAGGCTGCATGGAGGGTGAGCAATGAACAAGTGAAGGGCTCCTAGAGCATGGGGAAGAGGCTGGGCATGGCCAAGGGCACCCACGTAGTGTGAGGCCCAGAGGAGCAGGACTGCAGTGGGCAGTGGGGGGGTGGGGGGGTGGTGGTGCAGAGGAGGGCCAAGTTCCCAGTGGTCAAGTCTGTGCTCTTCCCTCAGACTTGCTTCCCTCTGTGACATCTGACCTAGATAACCATCAACAGCTGGTACCCACAACCCCAAACCTTCTCGAGAGGCCCTTCCTGTGCCTCTGTCATCCACGGCAGGCCTCTCTGCCCTGAGAACCCAGCTCTTCCCTGAACTCCTCTCCTCCAGGTTCTCTGCACTCTGGCGACCTGTGCCATGGCTCCTCTGTGGACCATTCCCAAGTCTACACCTTCAGCCATGATCCCTTTCCAGCACTCTAGTCCTACCCTGCCATCTGCCACCAAGCTGCTTCCCAGCCTCCCTTCCTGGTTTCTGATATGGGACAGCATTCCCCTGGTCTCTGAATTAGTCATTTCTGACTGCATGGTCACCAATGTCTCTCATCAGCCAGTGCATCTGGTCAGTTCTTCTTTTGGGATCTGGCTCCCGCTCTACCCGCCCCTCCCCCCATTTTCATTCTTAATGAGCTTCACCCTGGGTCAGACCCTTTTTTTTTTTTTTGGTCTTTTTGTCGGGACCGGCAACGGATCGCAACCCTCAGTGTCGCGCCCATACCGGACCGGGACCGGCAACGGGATCGCAACCCTCGGTGTTGCCCCCGCTCCTCGCTCAGCCAGTGGGCGGCGGGTCTGTATGTGGGATCCGAACCCTCGGTGGGAGCGCCGCTGCGCTTCCCAAGTGGCGCACTGTAGCAGTGCGCCACCGGGCCGGCCCCCAGACCCTTTTCACCCCAGGCCACCCAACTGCTCTCCAAAGTCTGTGCACAACGCTGTACCAGGTACCAACTAAAGCTGTGAGAACCTTCTAGCAGCACCACTTCAAGGCATTCGCCTTCTCCCCTCTCCACTCTCAGGGGCTCCGTGACTGCCCCAGGATAAAGCCTGGCACCCAGGCTGGTGCACAAGGCCCTCTGGTTGCCCCAGCCTCCCTTCAGTAGCTCATCAAAACCTCTGGATACACAGGTAAAAATACAAGCCTTGCCCAGGGCCAAACTCAGCTCCTTCCCTCCTCTGCCTGTCCAAACCTCACCCAGGCAATGGGCAACCTGATATGGGACCCAAGTAAGAAACTGAGGACTAATCCCCATTCCACAGCTAGCTTAAGTGATTTCACCTTGCTCAGCCTCCATTTCCCTGTATGACAGGAGGCACATGAACCACATCATGGGGCCGTATAAAAGTGCTCTGTGCACCTTGCACGCAGTCTTTGGCACTGGGGCCACCAGCACACACTGGCACCAGGGCAGCCAGCCATGGGTGGTGGCAGCCCTTCCCTGTGGCCGGTGTCCTGACCTGCGCTCCATCTTCTGAACATCTACTGCTTACTTGTCACTTGCCCTCCTAGAACTCGTTCAAATTCTTGCTCCCCAGGCCAGAGGCAAATTCTGCTTCTTCAAAAGGCCCCATGCCGCTCTGAAGCCACCACTGCTCTGGCCTCCCACTGCTCAGCAGGTCTCTATGGTCTCCTTCCCCATCACTTGCTCCCTCCTGCCCACTGACGGAAGCTCCTTAGCAGCAAGGGGCTCGGTTCACCTGGCCTTTGAATCCTCACCACACTGCCCTGGCCTGGTGTGAGCAAACTATTAAAGAAAAAAAGATTTTTTTTAAGACAAGAAAAAGCTGACTCTGAGAAGCTGGAGTTCCCTGTAGAGCAACTTAATCTGAGGAGGCACTTGTTGCCACACAGGTCAGTGTGACAAGATGATGTAAGGCTACCAGTAGATGCCAGAGGTCTCAGACAGGATGTGTTGCCCTGCAGAACAGCAGGACTTAGACATTTGCCTTGGGAAGGGTGACACCCATGGGGAGAAAAGACAGTCTGGAGAAGGAGGGAGGGAGGGAAAAAGAAAAAAAAAAGGAATAGTGAGAGAAAGGGAAGGAAAGAGGGAGGGGAAGGAAGAGAAAGGCTGAGGAAGAGAGATGGACAAGGAAGGAAGGATGCACAGGAGGAAGACAGCGCAAAAGCAGGCAGAAGGCAGTGTCGCTGGCTCTCCCGGCTTGGTGCGTCCCCGCGATCTTTGCACCTCATGAGGGAGGCTCACTTGCTGCCACAGAGAAGCTACAAGACTTGCTTGGGCTTCAGGGGCCCAGGCCTCTCCCCTGGGAGGAGTTGAGGGGGGTGAGTAGAAGGCAGGCTGTGTGCGGGAATGGGGGTTGTGCCACAGAGCTGCCTCAGCCAGGACCCAGGACACAAGTGCTGACCCGTTCAGAGGGACAGAGAGGGTGAGAACATGCATGGAGAATTCCAGCGATTAACCAGAAAGCTTTCGGAAATTCAATTATTTGTATCCAAGCCCTTTTGGGCAACATACTGTAACAGAACATAAAGGCATGCAGGGCCGGGTGTCTGGCCCCTTCCCAGGCTCAAGAGAAGCTGGTCTTGCTGATTTCCTGAACATGCTGCACATTGGGGCATCCTGGCTTCTGGCCGCAGAAGGAGACCCGGCCCCATGGAGCCCTGGGAAAGAGAGCTCAGCAGCCCCTAGGGTGGCGGCTGGATTCTAGCAGCACAAAGGCCTCCGGCCAGGGAGCCAGAGATGGCAGACCCTCAGCTCTACAGCGCTGGCAGCAGCTGACCGAGAGCACATTCAAGTGCTCCTCCTGTCCCCCTCGCCCCACCCCCTTCCACCCTCCAGACTCGCCTTACAGCTGTGGTACGTCAGGGTGCTCGCCGGGTCCAGACATGCTGACTGTGCATGTAGGCTGACCTTTGCCAGCACACAAAAACAGTCTCAGATAAGTTAAAAATATGTGTGTGTGTGTGTGTGTGTGTGCATGGATTTATAACCCATATAAAAGACATAGAAACAAACAGAATATAAGCTTTAGGTTTGGGACAGTAGACTTCAAAACAGCCAACATTTATCAAGTCTTATTTTTTTCAGCAATTAAGCCAGATGCAAAATCAACCTCTGGGGTAACTGTGAGGATCCAGCTAATTCAATGAACTGTGTCTGGGAAACCCCTAGCACAGTGCCAAGCACATAGGAAGTGCTCCGCACATTATAGCTATCATTACTAAGCACCTGCTATGTGCCAGGCTCCATGTCAAATGCTCCCCTGCAACAAACACTGTGAGGCTGAATCTGAAAAAGAAATAGCACCTCAGATATAAAGTGAGGTGCCCACAACCACACACCTAGTCAGCACAAAGCTAGCATGGAATGCACTCCATGGAAGACCCCACTCAGTGGCAGACAAACCCAGTCCCAAGGGGTAGGCAGAACCAACGGAGCCCCGGGTGTGCTCTGAGCAGAAGGCCTTGGATGAAATAGAAAGAAGTGTTTAAAAAGCAGGAAGAAACACAGAGGGAGTCTAGGAGAAAGATGTGTCAAAGATGCTGTCAGATGATAACATTTAGTGGAAAAATAAACAGAAAAGCCTAGAACACAGAATACTGTCAATGTTGTGATAAAAACTACCTCAAATTATGTACATATGGGAAAGACTGACAGGAATTCTGGGGAAAAAACACTTTGATTTGATGCATTGGGAAGATTATTGGTACATTTTTATCTTCTATTTTGATTTCTGTTAACATTGATAAGTGCTTATGCAGGAGCAATTTTAAATACTTTCAGAGATAAAGAAATCACAAAGGAAAACAATCAAAGAGTTTGACTACATAAAAATTAGAAACTTCTGCATGTCAAAAAAAGTACAACTAAAATGGAAAGACAACACATTCCGAAGACTTGTTTGTAGCAAATATGATAGACAAAGGGTTAACAGCAGTATCTTTATTAATATTAAACACTCCTAAAAATCAAAAAGAAAAGCATTAAAGGCACAAGAGGCAGACAGACAAAATGTGTGGGCATAATTCACATACACAAAAGCATAATTGTTTAATACACTTAAGGAAAAATGTTCAGTTTCACCAGTAATTAAAGTCCCACATATTAAAACAAGAGTAAAATACTATTTCTATTTTACTAAGTTTCAAATATATCTCTTTTTTTGTGACCAGCAAGGGGATCACAACCCTTGGCTTGGTGTCGTCCGCACCGCGCTCAGCCAGTGAGTGCACCGGCCATCCCTATATAGGATCCGAATCCGTGGCCTTGGCACTCCCAGTGCCACACTCTCCTGAGTGAGCCACGGGGTCGGCCCTCAAATATATCTTAAGATGATAAACCAAAGTTAGCTGCTGATGCCTGTATAAAGTGGCAGAACTCTTTTGGAAAATGATATGGTAATATACAACAAAAAGTTTAAAAACATTCACGCCCTTTAATCCCGTAATCTCAAATCTGGGAGTCTATTGTGAGGAAAAAACTGAAAATAAAGACAAAGTTTAAGGATACACAAAGATGTCTACCCCAGGATTATTTATTTACAAGAAGGAAACTTAAGTCGCTCTGAAGGGTCAACAACGGAGTGATGGTTACATGAAGAACTGCTATGTAAAATGTTAAGTAATAGAAGCAGAAATCAAAAATGGAAATACCTCATGGTTACAATTATATGGTAGAAAAAGGGGTTGAACTCAGCTAAGTTGCAGGGGACAAGATCAACACACAAAAATCAGCTGTGTTTCTATACACCAGTAATGAATGATCCAAAAAGGAAATTGAGAAGGTAATTCCATTTATAATAGCATCTAAAAGAATTAAATATTTATGAAATAAATAGCATCTAAAAGAATTAAAGAGAAGGTAATTCCATTTATAATAGCATCTAAAAGAATTAAATATTTATGAAATAAATCTAATAAATGAGGTAAAACACTTATACACTGAAAACTACAAAACACTGCTGAAAGAGAGAAGACCTAAAGAAATGAAAAGACAACCCATGTTGATGGATTGGACGACAATACTGTCAAGATGTCAATACTAACAAAGGAGATCTACAGAGTCAATGCAATCCCTATCAAAACTCCAACAGCCTTTTTGCAGAAATGGAAAAGCAGATCCTCAAATTCATGTGGAATTGCAAGGGTTCCCAAATGGCCAAAACAATCTTGAAAAAGAACAAAGCTGGAGGACCCGTACTCCCTGACTTTGACAAAGCAGTGTGGCACAGACATGTAGACCAAGAGGATGGAACAGAAGCCTAGAAATAAACCTGCACATGTGTGGCCAATTGACTTTTGACCAAGGTAAAAGAGAAAAGGACAATTTTTTCAACAAATGATGCTGGGAAAACTAGATATCTACATGCAAAAGATTGAAGTTGAACCCTTCCTTACCTTATGCCATATACAAAAATTAACTCCAGACAGATCAAATACCTAAATTTAACAGCTGATACTGTAAAATTCTTAGAAAAAAAACATTAAGGAAAATCTTTATGACATTGGATATGGCACTGATTTAATGGATATGCCTCCAAAAGCACAGGAAACAAAAGAAAAAATAGATAAATTAGATTTCATCAAAACTAAGAACTTTCACACATCAAAGGGCACTATCAAGAAAGTAAAAAGATAAAAAATGGGAGAAAATATTTGCAAATCATATCGCTGACAAGGAATTGATGTCCAGAACATATGAAGAACACCTACAACTCAGTAACAACAACAACAAAAAACAGCCCAATTAAAAAACAGGCAAAGGACGTGAACAGATATTTCTCCAAAGACATACAAATGGCCAATAAGCACATGAAAAGATGCTCAACATCATCAGTCATTAGGAAAGTGCAAAACCACAAAGAGATGCCACTTCACACCTACTAAGAAGGCTGTTAAGAAAAAAAAGGAAAAAAACAAGGGTGGGTGGGCTGTGGAGTAGCTGGAGCCCTCATGCACTGCTAGAGGAAATTCACAATGGTGCAGCCATGTGGAAGACAGCATGGCAGCTCCTCAAAAGCTACCATATGACCCAGCAATTCCACTCCTGGGTATACAGGAGTATATATTCACAGGAATTGAAAGCAGGAGCTTGAACAAATATCTGTACATTCATATTCACAGAAGCATTATTTACAATACCCAGAAAGTATCCACCAACAGAAGAATGGACAAACAAAACTGTGGTCTAGGCACACAACAGAACACTGTCTTAGTCTGTTTCTGTTGCTTATAACAAAATACTTGGAACTGGGTGATTTATAAGAAAACAAAATTTATTGCTTACAGATTCAGAGGCTGGGAAGTCCAAAGTCCAGGCAATACATCTGATAAGTAGTCTTTGGTGGTGGCAACAGTGATGGCAGGGTATCACATTGCAAAAATGGCAGAGCAGAGAGAGACAGACACACTCTCCTCTCTCTTCTTTTAAAGCCCCCAGAATCACACCCCTGACCACCATTTCTAATCCACTCACTATGGCACGGTCCCACAATCTAATCGCCTCTACAAGGCTCCACCTTTCAATTACCATAATAGGATTTCCCACCCTTAACAGTCACAGTGGGGACCAAGTTTCTAAACACTTGGGGGATACAATTCAAACTTCAGTGAGTTTTGGGGGGACATAATTCAATCCACTACAAATACTATTAGGCCATAAAAAGGAGTGAAATTCTAATATATGCTACAACATGGATGGACCCTAAAAACGTTATGCTAAGTGAAATAATCCAGACACAGAAGGCCAAATATTATATGATTCCACTTAGATAAGGTACCTAGAATAGGCAAATTCATAGAGACAGAAAGCAGAACAGAGGTTCCCAGGAGATGGGGGAGGGGAGAAGAGGGAGTTATAGCTTACTGGGTATAGAGTTTATGTTAGAGACCATGAAACAGATCTGGTATAGCTAGTGAAGATGGGTACACAACATTGTGAATGTATTCAACACTACTGAATTAAACACTTTCAAGTAGTTAAAATGATAAATATTATGTATATTTTACCACAATAAAAAAAATGTGGAGGAAAAAGAGGGGCCGACAATACTAGCATTAGTATGTATTAGTATGAAGACAAAAATGAAAAAAAAACCCCAAAATGTCAACTGCAGCTATTTTGAGGAAAAAAATCTTTGGGTGGTCTCCTCTTTCTTTTATCAGTTTTCTCTGTTTTCCAAGTTTTCTTTCAATTACTCTTGGGATAGAAAAATACTAGTTTTATGTTTTAAATACTTTTCAGGTTTTGATATGTGCATAGTTCATCAGTCCAAATTCTTCCTTTCTAGACAGAAAGTTTCTTCACATTTGGGCTCACATTCACAAGGGATTTACTTAACAAGCGACCATAAGAAAAGGAAATAATCACTTAAAATGATTTGAAGAAGTTCTTTGTCACATGGAGGTAAAAGCTAATGTTCTCTTATAAGGTGATTTGGCCCAGCTTGGCCACAGACCCACTGATCACACCCTATCGTGATGACGATCCTTTCTTTTCTCTACCAGACCTCTGGGTGCTAGATGAGGACAGGAGGGGCTTCAAAAACCCATCAGATGGACAATTTCCTCTGGATATGTGATAAAGTCCATAATTTGACCTTCGACCAATAAATTAAAAGAGGAATAGAAATTTAAACATGAAAGTGAGAATTTTCCTCACATTTAATCAAAATTGTTAATATTAATTTACCCTTAAAAGTACCCTAAGTTCCTTCCAGAAAGTCCTGTCTATGTAGTAAATGATACTGACATTGTACTGGGTTTTTATGCAGGAGTCCAAAAGACCTGTTCTCCCCTTTCTGACAAGTAAATAAAGTGGCAGGGAGATCAAAATAACTCACTAAAAAGAAGATATAATTTTTTATCTTCCTTTTTACAGTCTCATATCCACTTCCACTGGGAATAACAAAGTCTGAATTCTTATGCAACACTTATCTAAATGTGTCGATTTTATCGGATTGATGAATTTTGCTAACAAAAGGCAGCGTTAAGAAATCTTTTATGACATATTTGGCCCATTCACAGGGTTGGAGCTTTAATTTAACCAACTTGAGAATTCTGAGGAAGAGCTGCAGGTGTTGGATCTGAAAAAAATCATAAACGGGAAGGCACATCAGTCTTTATGACAGGGAAACAAAAACACTCTCTACTTGCTTGCCCTCCACAAGCAGGAGAAGGAGAGGCAGACGAAGCAGGATATTGTCTGGGGCTGCATAGCAAAGAAGAAGCATCACGGTCTCCTGGTGACCGCTATGTAGTATTGATCAAAAGGGACTGGCCCAGAGAGTAGGAGAGAAATTGATAAAACAAAGAGGTTTATCAACACTACGTGCTCAACAAGGACATTTTCTCACTCTCTCAACCACATCAGAATTAGTCGTCCCTGGGGCTGCCTGAGCAACCAGGTGGCTTTCTGTCCCATAGTCCCCATATGCCTCCCACACTCCCACCTTGCCCCACAGCACTGCCACCTTTCTGCCCCCTTGACTGTCATCAGAGCCGATTGCTTGACAAGGCCTGCTGATTCTCCTGTTAGAGATCTCTCCTGGTCACCTCCTCCCTCCGTGCACTGCCTCAACTGGAGCCATATCTCTCTCCCTGGGAAAACCCCACAGCCTGGCAGCCTGCGCCACTGCATCTTCTTCTTCCTCCCCCCACAGCCCCCTCTGCCTCCTGGGTCTTCCTGGCCAAGCCAGCCCTCCACCTGCAACCAATGATCTCCTGATGGGAAACCTCATCCAGTCACTCCCCTGCACAAAATTCTGTAACAATTTCCTACTTTTTACAAGATAGAATTGTAAACTACTTGGCTTGAAATGATACAAAGGTCCTTTGTGATTTGGCATTTGCTAGTCTGGCCTCCAGCCGCAACATCTGTCTGTCTGCCCATCTGCTATGGTTTGAATATCCCCTCTAAACTCATGTTGAAGCTTAATCCCCAGTGTAGCAGTGTTGAGAGGTAGGGCCTTTGGGAAATGACTGGATCCATTCTTGAATGAACTAATCCATTCTTGGATTAATGGGTTAATGGATTAATTGGTTATCATAGGAATGGAACTGCTGTTGGTTTATGAGAAGAGGAAGGAATACCTGAGCTAGCACATGAACACTCTTGCCCTCTTGCCATGTGATGCCCTGTGCTGTCTCAAGACCCTGTAGAGAGTCCCGCCAGCAGGAAGGCCCTCACCAGATGTGCCCCTTGACCTTGGACTTCTCAGCCTCCAGAACTGTAATAAATTCTATTTCTTTATAAATTATCCAGTTTCAGGTATTCTATTATAAGCAACAGAAAATGAACTGAGACACCATCCAATCAATTTTACAAGCCTCTGTGACAGAAACAACCAGTTGTCCACCAAAGTTCATTTCAAGTGTTGAGACACAGATGGCAGCAAAACACACTTCCTAGCCTCTCTTGCACCGAGGTATGGCCAACATAAATGAGCAGGACTAAGTCCTTACCAAGACAGTCCAAATGGAAAAGGGTCTGTGCCCTCCGGGTCCAGGCCTCACATGCCAGACACAGACAGTCCCTGAGCTTCTCCCCTTCCTGTCAGCTGACACACACAAGTGCCTGTGCTTCAGCCACACAGACAAGGGCACATCCTACCATGGAGGAGCAACAATTTGGAGGCAGCCTGGGTTTTGGGACACCGCACAGAGCAGACCCACCCTCCAACCTGTACTACACACTAGGATGTTACCTGAAAATTAACTTCCAGTTTCTTTATGCTCCTATATTTTTTGATCTCTTTGGCGGGGGGTGTGTGGGTGGGTACAGCTGGCCCGTACAGGGATCAAAACCGGACGTTGGGGTTAACTCCATGCTCTAACCAACTGAGCTAACCGGCCAGCCCTTTTTTTCACCTCCTTTAACAGCATCTTAGCCTTTTACCCAACTTAATGCAGCCCTTGATGCAAGCGAGTGCCAGGTGAGATCCCACTTACTGGGACCAGAGGCTGACACCTGCCTGTCCAATCCATATTAATAAAATGAAGTGTGCCCCAAAGCATTCTCATATAACATTTCTCTCATTAGCAAACCTACTTGGTGTTCTCTAGGGTCTTCTGCATTTTCTTGGTCATTTTATCAATTGCTGCCTGTCTCTTCCCTTCGGCTAAGAGGTCTATTTTGTTCAGCACCACGACCAGCTTCTGGCAGGCAATCTGGCCAATCACAAGGCATTCTGCTGACTGGGTCTGCATCCCCTTCGTCACATCGATGACCAGCATCATCAGATCAATGATCTGGGCCCCTGGAATAAGAGAAGACAAGGTTAGAAAGGGAACACAGGTGGCGAGCCCTGCAGGAAGCTGTGTGATGTCACAGGTCAGGCAGAGCACTGGTGTAAAAGTGGGCAAAGTAGAATGAATGGTGACCATATGACTCCTGGCTCCGGCCCTGTGCATGACCTCACTGAAGCCTCAGACCACCTGAGATGAGGAAACCGAGGTCCACAAGACACAGAGAGCTTGTCCAGGGCTGCACAGCTAACACACAGCAGGGCTGGGTTTAGGTGTAGGCTCATCTGACACCAAAACCCATGTCCTACTGCACCAATCCCATCACTTTCATACCATTTGACATAGGGAGAAATGTCTCAGCAGGAAAAACTCATGTTTTGTGCTAGACTTGGCAAATGCCTAGATACTTGCCCTTGCTAAGAAGGAGGAAAGACAGACTGAAAAAGGAGTGGGGAAGAGGGAGCGCGTATCTACTCCTCCCAGTACTGTGGTTTACTTATGATCATCTTGTGCATAGCTCAGTTGTATCTACTGATTTCTGCTTAGGAGGTTCCTGGTCTTTCCGGGAGGTTAGGAGCATCTGAGCTTCAGGTACATAAACACTGAGTACTGTGTATGTGTGTGCATGTGTGTGTGTGTGTACACGTATGCCTGGCTGTGAGCATCTCCTTAATGAGCAGCACACCTGAGCTGAGCAATAGCAGGTGGACAGATTACAAAGAAGTCAATGAAGGCAAATAGCTGTAAGTCATGTTGAGAACACTAATGTTAGCTAGTGAAGTGTACATGCCTTTTCTAATGGGATCTGGAGTCATTTCAACAACCCAAAACGGTGTAATTTGGGGAATGTAGGAATAGACCAACATTTTCCCCCACTGAAATGAATGGTGATTACATTTTCAGTTTACAAGAATGTCCCATGGTGGTATTACAGGACCAAATGATGATCATCAGTAAGGCAGAGGAGGAGTGCTCTGTGATTCTGATGATCCAGTCCCACTGCTGGGGACAAGGGAAAACAAGGAGAGAGGACTTTTTCTTTTTGTTGGCAGGACTATGTGCACTACGTCAGCTCACTTAATCTCCATTAACCCGGTGTTTCAGATGAATAAAGGGAGACTTAGAAACATGGGGTCACTTACTCTAGATCTCACAGACAATTGGCACCAAAGGGTGCTAGAAACAATGGCTCCTGACTCCACTGAAGAATTCTTCCCACTGTTCTAAGAGGCCTCTGGTCACCTCTGACCTGCCAAAGCTCCTCTGCCCTCCCCAAGGAGAAACAGTGTGTACTCTGACTCCAGGCAGGCCTAAGCATACTCCAATTCCCCTCTGTCTCCATCCTCCTCTCCTTCCTCATCCCATCAGCCAGGGGTCCCCAGGGGCTGGAGGGCAGGGCCAGGAGCACACTGTGGCAGAGGCAGCAGCATTTCCGTTGCCAAGTCACCAGGTGGTAGGGTTCAGGTCTCTGCTATGGCCACAGAGAAGGGGACACTTGCTCTATCATCTACCATGCACATGACATATTATTTGAAACAGATTCAACAATTTAAAAGAATTGAGGCCTATAGAACCTCACCAACGTATAGACTCCCTCATATCTACCGACTCACCTACTTCTCTCTGAAAGCCACCTCTGCTCTAGCTCCAGTCCCCATAGCCCACGTCAGGCTCATGTCAGCTGTTTCCTAATGGGCTGCTTTGGCTCCAACCTGACCTTCTAAATTCCATCCTCCAAACAGCCTCCCCAAAAGAACTTTCTAAAAATACATACTAATTCATATACTGCTGGTGACAGGGGGTTACACTGGTATCACTTCTATGGAGGCTGATTTGGAAAGAGCTATCAAAATGCATGTAATAGTTGGCCCAGCCAAGTTCATGTACATGTGAAATCTCCTTGAAGCATGTTTGCTGTAGCTAAAGTTGGAAACCATGTAAATGTCCATCAGTAGGAGACAGGGTAAAAATAAATAATTAATGCTATACCTATGTAACAGAATACCACATACCCATGAAAAAGTACGAAGAATCTCCTTGAAGCATGTTTGCTGTAGCTAAAGTTGGAAACCATGTAAATGTCCATCAGTAGGGGACAGGGTAAAAATAAATAATTAATGCTATACCTATGTAACAGAATACCACATACCCATGAAAAAGTACGAAGAAGCCTTTTATACTATGGAATGATCTCCAAGGTGGGGCGAGTGAGAAAAGCCAGGGGTAGAAGAGTGTGCAGAGGGTGATTTATGTTAAAAGGGGAAGAGATATACATGTGTGTGCCTGTGTGTGTGTTGTACATGAATAAGTTTTTGCCTCTATATGCCTAAAAACATCTGAGGGAATGCAAAAGAAAACTAGTAACTTGGTGTCTGCTGGGAGACAGAAGACAAGGACAGGAAAGAAATTCTCCACCGTACATTCTTCTGTTCCATTTCATTTTAAACAGGGGTGTGTACTATCTATCCAGGAATAAATAAAATTATAATTTTTTTTTTTTTTGTCTTTTTGTCTTTTTCCGTGTCCGGCAACGGATCGCAACCCTCAGTGTTGCCCCCGTACCGGACCGGGGACTGGCAACGGGATCGCAACCCTCGGTGTTGCTCCCGCGCCTCGCTCAGCCAGTGAGCGGGAACCGGTCTGTATGTGGGATCCGAACCCTCGGGCGGGAGCGCCGCCGTGCTTCCCAAGCGGCGCACTATCCAGTGCGCCACCGGGCCGGCCCATAAAATTATAATTTTAAGTACATCAATCAATAAATAATGAAATAAAATACAGATCTGGCCATGTTGTTCTCCTGCTAAGAGCCCCACTCTCCTCTAAATAAAACCAAACTCCTTTGTGTGGCTTTGGGGATCCCCCTTTTTAGATAACAGCTGCTTCACACTTACCCTGTGCCAGGCACACAAAACCCTTTCCTGGGCTCCTTGCCCCTTCCCTGAGGCCCCTTGGTGCTCGTGCTTCCCTCATACAAGGTGAGCCTGAGCCTACCCCAGCCAGAAGATGCAACCAACCACACCCCAGATCCTCCCAACCACACCAGCAAACCTGGGAATGGGTCACAGGGCTGTGAGGTGGGCTCTGGAGGCAGGATGGGATAAAGCCTGCAGGTGAACAGGAGGCACGCCTTGGGGTCCAGCCTGTGTATCAGTCTCTGCGAAGACTCTAGAGCTGCCTTCATGGCAGAATGGCCCCAGCACTGGCCCAGCAGGCCTCCAGCTCTGGCAGGCAAAGCTGTGACAGCAGAGCCAAGGCTACTCTACCTCATGGGTTCCTTAAGGTCTGCTCAAGAGTAATTCTGACTTTCCAGGTCCCCTCTAGAACCTAAAGACTACTTCCTGCCTAGCCCCTGCTTTACAGATAAGGAACTCAGGGCTTTAGAAAAGCTAGGTGACTGCCATGGTTATGCAGCACTCAGGTGGTAGGAAGAGATGTGAACTCCGGTGCCCAGGCTCTTAACCACTACGCAACAGGGCCTGACCTTCCCAATGTGGACCCAGCCCCATGCCAGCCCCCTCTTCACATCCCTACACTGCTCTCCACTTCCCACCTGACAATTAAGGCACGCCCCATGCTCATGTTCCCAGCCTTGCCTTTGCTCCAGGCTCCTGCTCTGCCCAGAACAACAGCCCAGGCTTCCCTNGGCAACGGGATCGCAACCCTCGGTGTTGCTCCCGCGCCTCGCTCAGCCAGTGAGCGGGAACCGGTCTGTATGTGGGATCCGAACCCTCGGGCGGGAGCGCCGCCGCGCTTCCCAAGCAGCGCACTATCCAGTGCGCCACCGGGCCGGCCCATAAAATTATAATTTTAAGTACATCAATCAATAAATAATGAAATAAAATACAGATCTGGCCATGTTGTTCTCCTGCTAAGAGCCCCACTCTCCTCTAAATAAAACCAAACTCCTTTGTGTGGCTTTGGGGATCCCCCTTTTTAGATAACAGCTGCTTCACACTTACCCTGTGCCAGGCACACAAAACCCTTTCCTGGGCTCCTTGCCCCTTCCCTGAGGCCCCTTGGTGCTCGTGCTTCCCTCATACAAGGTGAGCCTGAGCCTACCCCAGCCAGAAGATGCAACCAACCACACCCCAGATCCTCCCAACCACACCAGCAAACCTGGGAATGGGTCACAGGGCTGTGAGGTGGGCTCTGGAGGCAGGATGGGATAAAGCCTGCAGGTGAACAGGAGGCACGCCTTGGGGTCCAGCCTGTGTATCAGTCTCTGCGAAGACTCTAGAGCTGCCTTCATGGCAGAATGGCCCCAGCACTGGCCCAGCAGGCCTCCAGCTCTGGCAGGCAAAGCTGTGACAGCAGAGCCAAGGCTACTCTACCTCATGGGTTCCTTAAGGTCTGCTCAAGAGTAATTCTGACTTTCCAGGTCCCCTCTAGAACCTAAAGACTACTTCCTGCCTAGCCCCTGCTTTACAGATAAGGAACTCAGGGCTTTAGAAAAGCTAGGTGACTGCCATGGTTATGCAGCACTCAGGTGGTAGGAAGAGATGTGAACTCCGGTGCCCAGGCTCTTAACCACTACGCAACAGGGCCTGACCTTCCCAATGTGGACCCAGCCCCATGCCAGCCCCCTCTTCACATCCCCACACTGCTCTCCACTTCCCACCTGACAATTAAGGCACGCCCCATGCTCATGCTCCCAGCCTTGCCTTTGCTCCAGGCTCCTGCTCTGCCCAGAACAACAGCCCAGGCTTCCCTTGCTCCTGGCTCTCACCTCCCCACCGCACTCTATGCTGACAGCACTCAACCAAGGCCTGGGTTTTCAATCTGTATTCACAGCACAAGACCTAGCTTGGGCACAGCTTCATAAACCTTTGCTGCTCTGAACCAAGCAAATGTTAGTCCCCCCACTTCCTCTACTTTATTTACTGGGAATCTGTTCCTTTTCTCCAAGATGCAATTTCCTACTGGTATATACAACTATCCAAGATTGCCTCCTCTTGCCCCGCTGGCTGGAGGGGATGAGTCATGTACTACTCTGGCTTCTCACACCTGCTGGGATCCTGGGGATGGGAAATGAAACTGACAGACCCAGAAAGCCAAGTGCAGATGGGACCTAAACACTCCAGAGCTGGTCAGGATTTCATCTGCAGTCTTATCTGGCATCTACAGGCCACCTTTGTTCCAGAGAGCACAGAGCTCTGCTCGAGAGGCTGGGCTCTCCAGCAGACTCCCTGCAGTGCAGCAAGCACCAGGGACTTCTAAGGAGACCAGAGGTCACAGGGACTTGGCTGGCCACACAGAGTATGAGGGCACCACTGGAAACCAGAGGTCAGCATCAGGCAACTGCCCCGCTGCCTGGCTGCAGCTCCCAGCCACTCTCATTTCTTCATCAAACTTTTGATCAGACGACAGGAAGTGACACAACTGGCCCGTCTTGTCTTTTTCAAAATCCCCAGTATTTCCACAGAATGAATCAAACAGTGTCCTTCCCAATTCCCATGAACCCAGGGTAGGAAATCACTCTGAGACTAGAGGGACAGAGTGAGCGAGTGGGTGGGAAACACAAGACAAAAAATTGAGAATTACAAACGACCCTCTATATTTCCCCCTTTATCAGAACTTTTCATCTAGTTGTACTGACTACAGAATCCTTGAAAGGTTTGCAGAATAATCATAACAGGGTTAAAGTTTCTCAGTACTTTTAAAAATTACAATTCCCAATTCTGTAGATTATATATCTTAATCATTTCAAAAATAAAAAAAATAAGGAAAAATTTACCAAGATCAGCATTTAACAAAGTATAAGTTATCTGTGAGATGTAATTTTCCTTCTGGGACTAAAGGAAAAAAAATAAGTTCAGAAATAAAGTTTCAGATGGAGAAACTGAACATAAAACTTTTAACATTTTAGCAACCTCAAAGTCAAATTTTTTTTTAATCAAAAGCTATGGGCATTCTAAGAAGGAGAAATAATATTAACTTTAAAATAAAGAAAATATTTGTTTTCAACTGGTGACTTTTTAAATATTTAATGAACAATGTAAATACATTATCATCAATGATACAGACCCGCAGTGGTAATTTATATCCTATCAAATATATGTGCCTCAGCTGCCTCATCTGTGTAATGAGGACAATGATAGTGTCTGCATCACTGGATACAGTGAAGATTAAATGAGATGACATGTGTAAAGGGTTCAGGACAGTGCCTGGACATATGGAATCCTCAACAATGTTAGCTGCTCCCACTGCGTTCACTTCTACAGCTGCTATTGTGGCATGCACAGTAGTGGTCTACAGGTCTTCATCTCATCTTAACTGCATCTCCACCACCCATGTGGGTACCACAGATAGGAAAACAAAGGCTTGGAGAGGTGAAGTCACCAAGTCAAGGTTAAGGAGCATGGATTCAGAGATCTGCATTCGGCCCACTGACTCTTCTCTTCTACAGTACCCTGCATCCCTGAGCAGCGAGAGCTCATATCCAGAATAAAATAACCGCTCCTTACATGGGCGGGGTGTGCATGTGCGGGCCCCCTGTGGTTGCTCCAGAACAGAAGAGCAGGTTTCCGAGACCCACACCTCAGAGCAGCCCCTCAGAGCCCAAGGTGGGGAGGTGCCCACAGCCCACAGCCCCGGGCACCACCACTGCTGCTGCTGCTTGTATTCCTTTAATGTATTGCCTGTCTCCCCATTTTATAAGAAGACTAAGGCTCTTGCGGGTTAAATAATTCTCTCAAGCCACCTAGCTAGGGGTGAGAACCCAGGATTGCTCAGACTCCAATGCTGCTGGGGTGGAGGGTGGGAGTGGGGGTGGAAGGCAGTGTCAAGGCTTTAGACACGCAGTAATGGTTTTGCTCTGTTAAGAAGGATCCACCAATCATTTTGTAAATTTTAGTTTTCTTCCCTTTGAATAATTTTCCTGAAGGAGGGCAAGCCTGGAGTTTCCCTCTCAAGTTCCCACTGGTACCAGGAAGGAGTGGTACTGTGCGCTAGCAATGTCCACCTGTCCTCCTCAGCATAGTCAGAGGATTTGGAAAGGGAAGGGTCTTAGCCAACAGGGTCATTTTGCAGAGGAGGAACCAAGCCCACAAATGGAAGGAAGTGGTAAGAGCAGGGCTCGGAGGCCCCCAAGCATAGAGATGTTCAATCACAGCCCTACCAGGGGCCTCGAGATCCTCATTTGTAATTCAGATTCTAACAAAGATGCCTACTGCTGGGCCGGCCCAGTGGCGCACTGGATAGTGCGCTGCTTGGGAAGCGCGGCGGCGCTCCCGCCCGAGGGTTCGGATCCCACATACAGACCGGTTCCCGCTCACTGGCTGAGCGAGGCGCGGGAGCAACACCGAGGGTTGCAATCCCGTTGCCGGTCCCCGGCCCGGTACGGGGGCAACACTGAGGGTTGCGATCCGTTGCCGGACACGGAAAAAGACAAAAAAAAAAAAAAAGATGCCTACTGCAAAAGGCCTGGGGGAGAATCAGAGGGACTTAGCCCTAAGGGCCCTCAGTAGATGGGAGTTGGTACCTAAGGCTGTCAGTGCTGAGTCCAGGTCCCACCTGCTCTCAGTAGAGCATTCAGGGCCTGCTGTCCCCACTAGTCCAGGCAGCCCCTAGGCAAACCCATGTGGACAAAGAACTCAGGTTGCAGATGGAGTAGGGGCTGGGGTAGGAGGAGGAGAGGAGGGGGAGTGGTCCGGAACCAGGCTCCCACAGTGTCTGTGGGCCTAGTTCCAACCTGGGCACAGGGCAGTGTGTCTGACCTGTGCACATTCCCCTGCAGCCCTTCTCCTCAGCCCTCTGAGGGCCTCACCTGAAGCCAAACATGCATGCTGTCCTACACTGCTACACAACCACCAGGGTCACTTCATTGCCGGCAGGATTTGCTCTGAATCTAATAGACTAGTGGCCCCTGCCAAGCCCAGACCCTCCAGCGGGGGCCAGGAGGTCAAAGGAGGCTCCAGGGACCCTGACCCTTGTTGTCATCAGACAATCATTTTAAAGAACAGCTTCAGACACGGGGAACTTTTATAAAGCTATTTACCATCTCTGAGCTTCATTCCTCATCCATGAAATGAGGACAATCTCTCTATTTCTGTTCCTCCTGACAATGGTTTCTAGTACCCTAGCTGGAAATCTCAGGTACCTATGGAGGAGACAGCCCAGAGACAGAGTATATTTTGATCTGGGGCATGTGAGCTGAGGAGCCATGGGCAGGGGTACTGCCCTTGGGCGGGAAGAATGGGGCTTGTCAGGAGTCCCAAGGCAGGTAGGTAGGCAGAGCAGAAGCAGCTCACCCCTCGCCAGTTGTGCAGCCCAGGCGGGCACACCTCCTGAGCTCTTGAAGCCTGTGATTCCTCCTTTGACAATGCTGATGCCAGAGACAACACCTTGAGGTGTGAGGAGAGTGGCCAGCAGAACACGGGCTGGAAAGGAAATCCTTTTTGTTTGATCTGTCCTGCAGAGGTAGGCTTCTCCATATACATCCTGGCCAAATCCCAACAGACCAACAGGGAGGCACCTGAGCAGAGAAGCTGGGCAGGAGGGACTGGACATATCCCCTAAGTCATCCAGGTCCCACGATGCATGAACAATGAAACCCCACCTTCCTGTTTTTTAGGTAAAGGATGTGACATGACAAGTGGACCAGGAGAAGAAGTTTCAGGCACTCCAAGTACCATAAATAACACGTGGTAGTGGCGCTGATCCCGTGCCCAGTGGGACCAGTGTACTGCCTGACCAATAAGAAACCCCAAAGTAGCAGCTACAATCCAAATAACAGCTGCTGCAGATTGAGAGCTAGACTGGAGCCAAGGCCCGGGCTCAGGACTTCATGTCACTGGTTGCAAACTGACAACTTAATGACGCACCGGGCTCTGGAAGAGGCATTCTTTAGTCTTCACGGTGCCTATAAGAAAATGAATATGGGGCCGGCCCGGTGGCGCACTGGGTAGTGCGCCGCTTGGGAAGCGCGGCGGCGCTCCCGTCCGAGGGTTCGGATCCCACATACAGACCGGTTCCCGCTCACTGGCTGAGCGGGGCGCGGGAGCAACACCGAGGGTTGCAATCCCGTTGCCAGTCCCCGGTCCGGTACGGGGGCAACACTGAGGGTTGCGATCCGTTGCCGGACACGGAAAAAAGACAAAAGACAAAAAAAAAAGAAAATGAATATGCTGCCAACATTTACAATTTGAGAGATGTCACGTAAAAATGTTTATGAACTAGCAAATGTGGCAAGACTGCACCTGCATCTGACATGGCCGAGAAGCACTATCCCCTTGAGAACAGCAGTGCGTTCCCAATTTTATCCTGGTCCCCACAGCTCTATTGCCTCATACCCCAGCATTCATACAATCAGCCTGGCTCCTAATAGGCATGTGAGCCTGTGACTTCTGCGTTAGCTCTGATCCTCACTACAACCCCATGAGAATGAGACTTTCCATTTTCATAAAGAGAAATCTGAGGTCTGGTCATATGATAATAAACAGCAGAGGCAGGGCTATAACCAAGGGCTGTCCGACTTTGAAATTCCTTTTTCTATTGCCAGCTGCCTCTTGGCCAGAGTCCTGCATTCGTGAGTCCTCCTGGAACCCTGAGGCAACCCAAGAGAAGGTGGGCAAGGCCCTGAGGATAGAAGAAGAAGGAAAGCAGACAAAGTGTGAAGGCAAGCTGCCAGCGTCCTCCAGGACACAGCACAACCTGAGGCTCGGTCCTGCAGAAGGGACCGAAAGGAGACATTCATCACCACCTAAAGAAACTCCGGAGGAGAACAATGGGAGCCATGTCAGCAGTGGAGGAACAGGGGAGACAACAAAGAGAGTCCGTGTAAGAGATCAAGGAAAAAACAGCCGCGGACAAGACAGCAGACTAATAGAGGTGCTGGACTCCTGCCAAAAGGAAGAAAAGCCAAAAAAACAATCAACACTGGAGACTCTCAGCAAAGCACCCACAGAGCTCTGAGAGGAGAGCGGGTAGGATGCGAGTGCATTTGTGAAATCTTGGGTAAGTTGCTTTCCTTCTCTGAGCCTCAAGGTTCACATCTGTAAATGGGACAACCAGGTAACTGGGACCTAGAGACAACCAGTAACCATCTAGAAAAACATAAAAGAGGATCTCTACCTTACACATTACACCAAAATAAATTCTTTTTTTTTTTTTTTTTTTTTTTTGTCCCTTTTGAGACCGGCCGCACTGAGCGCTGTGAGCGCACCGGTCATCCCTATATAGGATCCGAACCCGCAGCGGGAGCACTGCCACACTCCCAGCGCCGCACCCTCCTGAGTGTGCCACGGGCTCGGCCCACCAAAATAAATTCTAAATGGATCCAAGTTTCAAACATAAATCATAAAACCAAAAAAAATACAGAAAAGAGTGTGAAAAAAAATTTTTATAGTCCTAAAAGTAAAAAAATACTTAGGTAAGATACAAAACCCACAAACATAAAAGAAAAAAAGGAAAGACTGACAAATTCAACAACACAAAAATCAAGCATTTTTACACAGATAAAATATGATAAAGTCCAAAGACTGAGGACTGATTCGAAACCAATTCATTTTTAAAAGTAAAGCTTTATATCACTGGAAAACCAGCATTATTTACCGTAAGTAAAAGGATTTAAAAAAAGAAGTACGGGGCTGGCCCGTGGCTCACTTGGGAGAGTGCGGTGCTGATAACACCAAGGCCCCGGGTTCGGATCCCACATAGGGATGGCCGGTTCGCTCACTGGCTGAGCGTGGTGCTGACAACACCAAGTCAAGGGTTAAGATCCCCTTACCGGTCATCTTTAAAAAATAAAATAAAATAAAAAATAAATAAATAAAGAAAGAAAGAAAGAAAGAAGTACAATAAAAAGAAAATGCTGTTATTACATTCTAGCCAGATGCTGTTGCTGCCAAAGGCACTAAACTTACAACATTAAGTGTAACAGCTTTAGCACCAACCAGAAGCCTCCTCAACGTAATCAGAAGGATCTAAAGAGCCCAGAAGAGAGAATAACTTTCTCACTGGGGCCAACATCTCTAAACACCGTATCTGCATACACACTCAGACACCACTGTAGGTATGCCCCTCTCCCATTAGGAAACTCTAGTCAAGAGGCTGGCTTTGATCCTGTAAGGTAGACAATCCAGCCAAGGGGACGGGAGGCAGAAGAGAGACAGAAGCAGACACCCAGGATGTCTATTCAGTGGTCATAAAGATATTCTGTTATTGCAGTCTCATTCCTCTGCAAGACCAATGGAGAAACCATGGACTTGTTCTCGCTCCACAGTCAGCACAGCCAGACTAGAGAGCGACTCCTAAGTCTAATTTTGGCTGCACCAAAATCATACAAATGTATGTGAGGATGGACAAAAAGATAACTAAAAGGTAATGGGTATATGGGAGTTCTCTGTACTATTCTTATAACTTTTCTGTATGTTTAAAATTATTTCAAAATAAAAAGTTTAAAAATAAAAAACAGGGCCGGCCCGGTGGCGCACTGCTACAGTGCGCCACTTGGGAGTGCGGTGGCGCTCCCGCCGAGGGTTTGGATCCCACATGCAGACCGGTTCCCGCTCACTGGCTGAGCGAGGTGTGGGGGCAACGCCGAGGGTTGCGATCCCGTTGCCGGTCCGGTACGGGCGCGACACTGAGGGTTGTGATCCGTTGCCGGACACGAAAAAAGACAAAAAGGAAAAAATAAAATAAAATAAAATAAAAAACAAGAGAGAGAGAAATGACTACAGGTCAGGGAGTTGGGGAAAGGAGGAAAGAGAATTAACATTTATTGAGCACCTAAGAATGTACCAGGCACATTATTTTAATTAATCTTCACAACAGCCCAGGGAGGAAGGATTTATTATTACACACACCTTACAGATGAAGAAACCAAGGCTTGGAGAGATTTGAAGTTCCTTGCCCACAGTCACAGGGCTAGCAAACTGGAGTACTGCATTTGAACCCAGACCTGTGTGTCTGCAGAGCCTTTGCTGTCCCTACAAAGCAACACTGCCTGTCCCCAGCTTCCGTGAGCCTGCATACCCACTGAGAAGCTGAGGAAAGAGGAAGGTAAGGAGATGCTCAAGGTCAAGGCTGGGACCAGTGCACCCATCTAACGGAATTATGAAAGTAAGTGATCTTCAACAGAAGCATAAAGGCTTTTGGGTAGATCTATAAGAAAACTTCCTCAGAAGAAGGGCTGGTAAAGTTGTGGATGGATAACTGGAGACACAATCAAAGAGCACTCTGACTGGAGATCTTCAAAAGAGCTGGCCCTGCTTCAAGAAGGGAGTAAGAATTAAACCAGTGTTCCCCACCCACGCACCATCTTCATGATTTCTGCCATGCTGGTGGATATATCCTCTATTATTATTTACTTGTATGTGTATTTAAATCAAGCCTTTTTTTTTTTAACTCCAATGCATTATATTAAAAAGAACTTTAGATGACAATAAATGCAACACCCTTAAACTTGCCATAAATAGAAATTAACAGTAAAGATAAATAAAACAAGAAAAACAAAATGACATAATTATATGTTATTGAATGCTAAGTGGATAATGTGGCTTGCTCAAGCAGGGAGCCTGGAGCCTGCTCTCTGCTAAAAAGGGGTGGGTGAGAGTTGGGGAAAGACATACTGGCACTAAATCGAGGGAGGGCACGAGGACTGGGAAAGGCTTAGCCTTCCAACCCTGTTAAGCTGGAGTCTCGATGGCGCGCCTGGCACCACCTCCTCCCGTCTCCTCAGTGCCGGTGGTGAGGAACCCATCCTTAGAAAGCACCAGCACACACACCCATCACATCTCCCTTCCCAGGGGATGAGAGGCAGAGGCAGCCTCACGCACGAACAGCAGAGGTTTCCAAGCTCTCTTCAGGGCCAGGGGGCCAAAGGGGGTGGCGGCCACTGACGGCCCCCTTCCTGATGGAAGCAGACACGCGGGCTACATGGGGCACAGGGCCCCAACCTAAGCTGGGAGTTTTGCCTTTTTGCTTCTTTAAGCTACTGTGTCATAGTCTATCTGGGGTAATCTTTTTAGCTGACTTTGCACGACAGTACACCTCCTGTTCCAGAGCAGTGAAAAGGAGCAGAAAATGGAATTTGAAATGTAGAAATAAAATAATTGTGGGCTATGAGTATAATTTGATTTCATGCTTTACAAGGAAATGAAAGAAGGTTTCCTTAAAATGTATGGTTTCTACTCTCCCCTCATCCCCCTCCCCCCTTTTTAACCATTTTAGGATTTCCTCTAGCACCGAAGAGAAAATAGGATTGTGGAAAACGTTCAGTTCTCAAGTGTCACTACCACTCAGGGCAAGCTCGATTTTAATGTGAACTTCCCATTCTGGGTAAGAGGAAATTCTTCAATTAATAAACCGGGTGTGCGGAGGCCAGTCTTTAAGGTTTAATCAATTTCATCTGTACTTAGGATAAAAAGACTGACTATTCTTTTTTTTTTCTCGTTTTCCTTCTTTAAAAAAATAATAAAATGAATGTTTTATTTTAAATTCTTTGAGGTTCGTATCTCCTGTTTCAGGAAATATTGTCTATTTCATGCAGTGAGTATGAAAACTTCCCCCCCACACACTTTTTTTCTTTTGCTAAGAATCTTTATTCAAAAATAACTAAATTATCCTCTGCCCTCATATACTATGGCAGCTTGGGACATGATATGAATTATACAGGATTTTGGCAGACATCTTGCAGGGTTTGGGAGGGGGCAGGGAACAGAGAGACAAATCACCAAATATGGATGCAAGAACTCCTTCTGGACAAAACAGTGAGAGGTGGACATGGCCATGTAAATTATGAAGAAAACCGTGCTAGGACGGCCTAAGCAAACTTGACAGTCACTGAGACCCAAACACAAACCTCATCCAGGGAAGACACCCTGCCCTGCGTGTCACTGTGTCTCTTACACTTCTCAGTCAAGGGTGGGCACAAGGGGACGGCTAAGAATCTCAGGATTAAACCCAGGAGTTTTCCCAGCAGTACTGAATAATTCAGACTTTCTGATCAATCAGGAACAACAGGACTTCACAGGGAACATAGAACTACTGAATCTTTTGTTACATCGTCACTGGACACGCTGAGTCCTCCTCAGATCCCGAGGAAGGGTCATGATCAGGCCCCACAGGGGAGGGTTAAAGGCACAAACTTTGAGGAGAGTCAACTTAAGTCTGAATCCCTGCTCCACTTACCAGCTGTGTGATCTTTCACAAAAAGCCTGAACTCTCTGGGCCTTTCTTTCATCTATAAAATGGAAATAAAACCACTACTAACTTTTAGAAAATCATGAGATATTGGGCCAGCCCCATGGTTCACTCGGGAGAGTGCAGCGCTGGTAGCGCCGAAGCCATGGGTTTGGATCCTATATAGGGATGGCTGGTGTGCTCACTGGCTGAGCGTGGTGCAGACAACACCCTGCCGGGGGTTGCAATTCCCTTACCGGTCAAAAAAAAAAAAAAAAGAAAATCATGAGATACACCCAGCACAGTGCTTGGAATAGAGAAGGTACCTGATCCGCAGGAACAGGAGGACCAGGGTTATGGAGACCTGTGCAATTCAGTATGTGCTCAGATCTTCCCACTATTGATATCAAGGGGCCTTGGGGAAAATGATAAAGCATTTTTTACGAAAACTCTGTAACTCTGAGGTTCTGTCAATGTGATTTCCATTGTGAAATGAGCAAGAAAACCTCATCATTCATGACAATGGCTGCCAATTATCAAGGGCCTCAGCTTTGCTGGCCACAGGGCCAGGCAACAACCCATCTAGGTATGAGAAATCTGAGGCTCACACAAGGTAGAAACAGAGCTCGGCACATAGCAAGTGGTCACTAAGTGATGGCAGAAGGCAAGTGAGGGGAGGAGAGAAAAGAGAGAGGGGAGGGAGAAAAGAAGAAAGAAAGGAGGGAGGGCATGGTGCAATCCTACACCTGGAACACAGTAGAGCTACGAGCCAACCCTGGATCTGCCTGACTGGAGGCCCATTTTTGTTTCTCCAGGCCACCTCCCTGAAGTCCACCAAAGAGGATGTTTCTTGAAGACAGCACCCTGGGATCCCCAAGGGGAACTCTGGAGGAAACTTCACCAGGAGTCCTCCCCTCTCTAGGTTTCGAGGCATACCTGCAGATGCGCAGGCCCCATGTGAGAGGGGGTGGGGTGTATGAGGAGGGAGACAAGCTTTGCAGGAAACATACTGGATTCCATTTCAGCTTCCCCTATCTGCATGTTGAGGGAGACCTGTCCGAGGACCTTTCCCTCTCTGAGCCTCAGTCTCTCCCATCCATAAAATGCGGATCACATATTACTGACAAGGCAGTGTGAGGCTCATAGACGGTGCCTGCAAACTTCACCCAGGGCATGGAACACAGCAAGTGCTTCCTCATGGAAGGGATAACTATCAGTGTTCTTGGGCCTGAGTTTCCATTCTTTCCGACAAATTATAGCATCCCACAAAGGCTGTCCTAAACCAGAAGAAGTGGGGGGCAGTGGTTCCAAATGTGAATGCTCCAGGGCCAGCGGGCACCTCACATGAGCAACGCGGGCGGGCTAGGCATAAGTCAAGGTGTGAGACTGCCAGGAATGGAAACTCCGAAGCCCCGTGTGGAGGGGATGGGCTCTCCTCAGCTTCAGTCCACTGGGGCCAGGCAGGAATGTAGGCTGGGAGTTGCCAGATCTTCCGATTTTTCAAGAGAAGCCAAAAATCTGGACTATTATACAAAACTTGCCAATTTTTAAATGTTGACAATCAATTCAAAAAAATGTTTAAACTGTATGGCCCAAGCAAAACATGTCTGTGGGCCAAGGCAGGCCTGCATCTTCCTAGTGTGAGATCTCTGGAGTGAGTTTTCTCTAGAAAGGCAAGTTGGAAGAAATAGAATAAACATCCAGCTTCTTGGCCCTTATCTATTTGAGTCAGAAAAGTGCTCAGGAATCAGTCTGTAGAGCCTGGGGTAGGGAAGATTTGACAGCCCAACCCCTTTCTCCTGTGAGCCACACTTTGTCCTTGATGGGGTGGGGAAGGGGGATGCCAGAAGGGTCATCCTGGAGGAAAGAGACAGTGGGCTCTCTGGTGTCACAAGGCAACTTTGGGGATGAGACAATCCTCGGCTCAGATCTGGACACCTCCAGCTGGGCCACCAGGGGTGAGAGCACATTCCCTCCCTGGCCTTGGCTTCTTCCAGCACTGATGAGGAGGTGGTACTGCGTCAGCCCCAGACTTGCTTCCCCACATACCCCAACACTCTGGACCGAGGCCCCACACCTAGTATAATGGTCACAGTACTATAATGCCATGTAAAAACAGAGGTGATAAAAACAGTGCCTTCTTCATAGAGCTGTTATGAGGATTGAAGGAGTTAATGCAGGTAAAAGCTCCAGTGTCTGACATATTATTTTCTTTCTGGCAGGCTTTTTTCCTACAGCTTCAAGCATAGATTTCCATACGGAGCCTCAATATAACCCCAGCAGGTAGAAAGTCCAAGAATAACCTAAAACAATGATTTTCCTGGATGAACAAAGCAGGAAAACATCAGAGATACCAGGCTAGAATTTCCTCTAGGACAGAAGTTATGCTCAACAAGTCGTCATTATAAACCCTTTCCACAAGAAATGAGCATTAACTTCACAGCTAACATTTAATGTGGCGCTTTCTATGAGTCAGGCACTGTTCTAGGTGCTTTGTATGCATTACGTCATTTAATTCAGTCCTAGGATGTAGGTACTATTATCAACACCCCCATTTGGCAGATGGACATATCAAGGCAGAGAGGTTAAATCACTTGCGCAAGGTCAAAGAGCTAGTAAGTGGCAGGGATAGAACTAACCTCAGGTACTCTCTTGCCCAGAGATCTGGTTTCTAAAAGCACTATGTCATCCTCCGTAGAGAAGAGAGTAAGGGTCACCAGAGGGCAAGGTCAGAGCTCACACAAGTAACAAAGAGAAGGGCATGTGGGTAGGCCCCCACCTGCACCACCTGACCTCCCCAGCCTCCTGCCCACCACTCTCCATGTCCTTGCACTCCACGCTTCAGCCCAACTGAACTCAGCCATGCTCTCTGTCACTTCAAGACCTGGGTGCACGCACAGGGGCTTAAGGCCTTCTTCCCACCCTGTTCCTTCTCCTGGCACCTCAGCATTCAAACTTCAGCTTAGGTGTCACCTCCCAAATATTTTCCAGGCTCTCCCTGGTCTGGTTGAAGTGACCCTCCATCAGGGTCCCCCAAGAAAACAATGCTCTGTGAATCCCCAGCTCCCACAGCCTCGCCCACTGGCACGAAGACCTGGGAACCTTTTTCCCACAGAACCCTCACACCCAGCAGCACAGAGCAAGTGCTCAACAGTATTTATGGAGTGAACGGAGAGAGCTGAAAGGCCAGAGAGAAGCAGACCTTCTGAACTACGTAGAAGGTCCGTCCCTCCATTAGCAATTAATTTGTTCTTCTCTATTCCTCAGCGGTGAAATCCTAGGAACACTTCAGAAATGTGTAGATGCTTGTTTAGAAACAGAAAATAGGGGAGAAAAGTCGAGCAATTCAAATGGCCATGCCAAGGACAGGATCATACCATGAAGGTCAGGTAATCCCAGGACCTGTAGAGAGAGGGTCCAGGGCTACCAAGGGCTGTGTCCACTTGGAGAAGACCCCTACCACAAGCAATCGGAATGAGGGGGTGGACAGGTCCTCACATTCTACTTTACAGATAAAGAAAGTGAGACCCAGAGCAGTAAAGAAACCTCATCTAAGGTCACACTGCTGATGAAGGCAGAGACAGGACTTGGACCCAGACTTAATAGCTCCCCAGCCCCAGGCCCCTGCCCTCCCCTCCATGGAGCAGGGCCCATCCTCACAAGACACCTGAGGCAGCACCACTCTCACCAACTCTCACACGGTGGTTCCCAGACAACAACAGTTGTCACTGTGGCCTCAGACATAAACACACTCTTGTAAAAATGGGTCCTGAGGGCACAGAGGGCCTCTCCTCTGAAGGAGAGAAACCAAGGCAGGACATGGTTGACTAACCCCAAGCTGAGGATGCTGAAAGGCAAGGGCTGGTGTTCAGGGCCCTGACTCAGGCCCTCAAGAGCATCGCTGAAGGCACAGGGCCACGGAGCTTGACAAAGGGACTTAAGGAACTGTTGACCGTGAGAGCAGGAGACAAAAAGAAGAGGAGGCGGAACCTACCATAAAAAGTATAAAATCAGCAGAATTCCTTCTTGAAAAGGCTGGAATTAGCATATGGCCTCAGCTGCCAAGTGAGGCCATTAAAGCAAGCAATGTAAATGAGTTCAAGACACAATCAGATGCTTTCTGGACAGAGATGATGGGGCTGAAGAAGGCATGGCAGGTCGCATTTCAGAAGGAGCAGCAGGAACACGTTTCACTGTAAAGCAGCCTGTGGAGCCCTCTGTGTCCCAAGAGCCCCGAGCAAGCAACCAAAGTGACAGGATGCAATCCAAGAGAGCCCGGGGACAGGGAGGCCCCCGGAGGAGATGACAGGCAGTCCAGGCGGGGTCACAGGCAAGCATCCCCATGGTGGGGGGGGCTCTCCTTCCCCACTATTAATTTTCCAAGATGCCACATATGATACCTATAAACCAGCTACCCAGGCACCAGACTGGCCTTAGGCACTGAAATAAAAGTTTGGTTCTGTACAAGATCCACTCCGTACATCTGTATGGCTGTCCCCTGGGCTGGGTCCCAAGCTTCAAAAACAAATCCAACCCAGTCCCTGCCCTCAAAGAGCTCACAGTCTGCTGGGGAAGTCATACGCACACAAAGACAATATCAACACATGAAGAACGTAAAAGTAAGATGAGAAGTTTCTGCAAAGCAAGCTCAGAAGAGGGGAATTCAGCAACTGCAGAGGGGAGGAGGCCAGAAAGCCAAGGAAAGAGGCCGTTCCACAGAGGACACAGCAGGAGGCCACGGGAGTCCCAGCTGCTTGTGTTGTACAGAGGATGCTGAGCATGCAGGTCCCCAGGCTCTCTGGGGAGATGGCCAAATCACCTCAAGCTTTGTTAAAAAAGACAGAATGGCCAGAGGCGCCAACCACGGGCCCATGGACCACATATGACTCAATGGCAGCAACTCAGAACAGCTGTTCCCAATCTCCTTAAGAGTGGAGCACATGTGGCCCACCCAAGGAACAGAAAACACCAGGTCCCTGTGAGGGACACAATTTATTAGGCCCTCTCTAACCCAATTGCTTCTGATGGCCTTCTTTATGTAGCTCACTGCATGGGCTGTCTAGCTTCGTCAAGCTCCTGGGCCCTGGGCCTCTCCCTGAAAACCTCATTTCCTTCAAGGTGAAATAAATGTTTACTTCCAGTCACTCTAAAAGGACCACAAATGTTTCCTTTGTGTTCTCAGCACACTGCTGGCTACATAACCCAAGAGTTGGAACAATCTTCTGCCAATCTCTTGCATTGATGAATCAAGTCTCTTGATTTGAAGCCAGAAATAATCCATAACACTGAAAGAAAATGAGGCACCTCCCACTCTGAGCCCAGCAAGGTGGTATCAAATTAGACTACATGAGGAGTGACAACAGGACACAGAGCAAGTGCTCAACTGTATCCTTCCCTTATTCTCTCCAAAGCCTGCAGGTACTCAGAGCAAGTATCCTCTCAGCTCCAAAGCCTTGCCCTGTAAAGTCTGCACACCCGGCCACCTGGGCCATGGGAGACAGGGAAGGGATGCAGTGAGATCTTGAGGCCAGGGGGCTATGGGGGAAGGAGAGATGAAGGGTTGGCTGGTGTTGACTCTTGACCTCAGTGCTCTGTCCTCCTCCCTGGCACAGAGGAATGACATTAGCTTGCATTTATAAACAACCACCATGCACAAATGCTCTGGGTTCACATAATCTTTACACAATCTTGCAGGAGAAGCACTGCAGTTCCATCTTCCAAAGGTGGAAACTCAGTTGGAGAGGTCAATTCGCAGACCCCAAACACACAGGGAGTACATGGCAGAGCTAAGATCCCTAAGGCCACAGTACTCCATAACCCTTCAGATTTCTGTAGCCATTTATCCTCATTTTAGGGGGTCTTGCCCCTGCCCCTGCCCCAGAAGAAGTTCCCAGGAATAGACAGCAGACCAAGGAAGACCCACACTGGCCCACGGCTGGGCTGGACCTGCCTCACCGTGGTGTCCAGCTCTGTCTTCTAGAGCAGAGCTGCTCTGTGCTGGTAGGAGGCTTCTTGGGGCAGCACGCACTTTCCTTTCCACCTCTCCTAGCCTCAGCCCCTACTTGTGTGGGATGAAGCTTTAGGCTGAGGTTAATTGCTTCATCCTACTCAGGGAAAGTAAGCCCAGGCAGCCAGGCGTAGTGCAGAAGATACAGAGCTCACTAGGGGAGGTGTGGATTCAAATCCCAGCACTGCTGTCTGACCCAACAAAGCCAATTATTCCCTCTGAGCCTTGGGCTCCCTGCTGACGTCAAGAACGTGGGATGCATGTGTTCTTACATCTTTCTGTGGAGGGGGCAGGGTAACCATATTTGAAGAACATTTTTCAAGAAAATTGAGAAAATTCTGAATGCGAATACAGTACTATATATCAAGGAATTATTATCAATATTATCATTTACAACACTGACTTTTGCAAGAAAATGTCTATTTTGCAGAGACATACACATAAGTAGTCATGGGTTAAACGACTTGAGATCTTGTGAATTTGTTTTAAAATATTTCAGCAAAAAAAGGGGGGAGGACAGGTGAAACAAGAAAGGCAAAACCCAGTACTGTTAAATCTGCCTGACAGGTGTGTGCAGCTTCTCTGCCTTGGGAGTGTTTGAGATTTTTCATTAACCTTGAAGACAGATCTGAGAATGAACAGATATGTCCAAGGAAGAAGGCAGGGATGCAAAAGCACGCACAAAAAGAGCCGGGCTGGTGTGGAGACCACGTAAATATAGAACTAAGTCTAGAGCACTATGACAGTTATTCATCCATTAAAGTTACATGCTCTTATATACCAATTGCATTTATTATCATTCTTGAGAGAAGAGATATATACTACAAAAATGTCTTTTGTAAAACTGAGAGAAAAAAAAACCCTAGAGCAGAACAACCAAAAACAGGAGAGGAGGGTATCACAGAGTGGAGTTTCATTCCTCAAGTCAGCAGCTTGAGAAATCTAGGTTTAAGCAGGTTTATTACCAATCTAAAAGTAAACATTGGTATAACCATTATTAGCTCTAAGGCAAAAACAAAAAACCGTAGACCTATACAAATTAAAAGAGTAAGAGAGAGAAGATAGAAAATAACAGAAAGAAAGTATAGAGCTAGGAAGCATAGAAAATGTATTTTAAAAATAGAACATCATGACAAAAGACCAGATGTATAACAATAAATGTAAAAGGGATAAACTGACCTATCAAAACAATAAGGTTTTCAAAATACAAAATATAATCCTATTTTGATGTCTCTGATGCTGTTTCAAATGATTTCTTCTTTCTCTTTTTTCTTAGCTGTATCTTCTGATTTTTTTTCAATGGCTGCACACACACACACACACACATGCACATTGACATTTCATGATTGCTTTCTATGGGCTAGGCACTGGTCTAATCACTTTTTGAGGTGTATTAGTACATTTTTGTGGTGCTATAACAGAATACCTGAGATTGGGTAATTTATAAAAAACAGAGGTTTATTTGGCTCATGACTCTGGGACAAATGCATTTGGTGCAGGCCTTGGGCTGCCTCTATTCATAGCAGAAAATGGCAGGGCAGCCAGCAAGTGTGCAGAGATCACATGGCAAGAGGAAGCAAGACAGAAAGGGAGGGGAGGTGCCAGGCTCCTTTAAGCAACCAGCTTTCACAGGAACTAACAGAGCAAGAACTCACTCACTACCCTCCCCACCCTGCCAAGTGAGGGCATTAATCTATTCATGAGAGATCCATGCCCATGACCCAAACACCTCCCAACACTGCTGAACTGGGGATCAGATTTCAACATGAGCTTTAGATATGACAAACATATCCAGACTATATCATGAAGATTAGAGACAACGCATTGTTGTTGTAATTAAATATTCCACTTCATAGATGAGGATATTGAGGTCCAGAGAAGTTAAGGTCACTTAACCTTTCACTCTTTCAGTCTGCTAATAAAAGTATAATTTTGTACATGAATTTTAGAGTGTAATTAGTAATATATAACACCAGTTGTGTACTGTAATTCAATTCTGATACTAACTCTAGGGAGTAAGGGAGTTAGTGTCAGACTCCACAAGTTTAAGGGTAAGGTCCCCAACAAGACTGCTTTCACTTCAGACACCAGCCACAAATTCAAGGGTCCCCAGGCCACCCTCACTCTTGATCAGATGGCTGCAAATCCAGGGGATTCCCACGTCCTCTTCATGTTAGCTAATGCACTAGAACTAATCTAAGTGCTATACTTAGGATTCCAGTTTTATTATAAGGATACATATCAGGACCAGCCAAACGAAGAGATACATGAGGCAAGGCCTGGGAGGGTCCTTGATGCAGAGCTTCCATGCCTTTTCCCTGTGGAGTCAGGGCACATCACCCTCTGGCCACATCAATGTGTTCACCAATCAGGAAGCTCCCCAATCATCAGTGTCCAGAGTTTTTATTGGGGTTTCACTCCATAGATATGATTGATTAGATTACTGGCCATGAGACTGAACTCAATCTCCAACCCTGCTCCCATGGAGTCAGGGCACATCACCCTCTGGCCACATCAATGTGTTCACCAATCAGGAAGCTCCCCAATGATCAGTGTCCAGAGTTTTTATTGGGGTTTCACTACATAGATATGATTGATTAGATTACTGGCCATGAGACTGAACTCAATCTCCAACCCTGCTCCCCTCCCCAAAGATCAGGAAGTTAGGCTGGTATTACATGACCCAAAGCCCCAACCCTCTAATCACATGGTTGGTCTTTCAGGCATGACCAGCCCCCACCCTGAGTCATCTCCTTAGCATAATCTCAGGTATAGACCAAGGGCTCACCATGAACAACAGAGACATTTCTATCACTCAGGAAATTCCAAGGGTTTTAGAAATCTATCCCAGGATCCCAGGGCAAAGACCAGACAAATTCTTTATCATACAATAATAAGGCTAAAAAATGTTCACATATCCCTGTCCCCTCCTTCCCCTCAGAAATGTAAGTCCTCACCCATGAATCAAGCCATCTCATTTGTGGTAATCTGCTCTAAAGAATAATCTGAATGGCAAACAAATCTCTTCATACTGTTCTTAGAGTAGGTTAATATTGTACACAATGGGCCGGCCCGGTGGCGCACTGCTACAGTGCTCCACTTGGGAGCGCGGTGGCGCTCCCGCTGAGGGTTCGGATCCCACATACAGACCGGTTCC
>NW_007728683.1:196125-226250 GCF_000696425.1 Galeopterus variegatus | reverse complement strand
GCAGCCATTAAATGTTTTCAAAGAATATTTAATATGATATAAAACAAGTCTCATGGTTCCAAAATTTTTTAAAATCAAGGTCTAATATTTTATATCTAGTAGAATCTCCGCTAGGAAAAAAATGTCAAAATATTAATTTATCCTGAGTGATACGTTCATACATTATTCTTATTTCTTCCTTATACTTTCCTCCATTTCCAGATTTTTCAATACCCACGAATTACTTTTACAGTCAGAAAAAAAAAAGACTTTAAAAAAATAACACATGCAGAATAAAACTACCTGCACTAACTCTCATGAAGCTTCAATGAGTTAATTAATCTGAAAGTACAAGTCAATGGCTATATTTTTAATATTCAGAATTTGTTTGGTTCTTTTTCAAATTTACCTATTCTTTTTTTATAATGTCCTAATCTTGCTATGGTCTCTATTCCTTCATTTACATTTCAAACATTCTTATTTTTAAGTCTCTTCCAGATTTTTTTATAGTTTCTAGTTCCTAGGATATAAATTTTCCTACTTGTGTCTATAGATTCTCTTTCTTGTGGTGGCAATTGTCCTTGTATATGCCTTGTAATCTTGTCTGTAAACTCATCCTCAGCAAGGGCTGTTTTCTGTGGGGGAGTCCCACATGTGTGTGACTTCGGAGGTGCCCCTGTGGGGTGATCAAGGGCTGCAGGGGCCAGGCCACAGGTGTCAACAGTTTTTACGTTCATTACTTGGCTCAGGGTTTCATAAGCACCAATGACACAGACATGAGCCCAGCATTTGGATGCATGCAATCTCAGGAACTCTGTCCTCTCCGGGGTAAGAGGAGTTCCTTCTCAGCTCATCTCCCAAGGTAGTAATTTAACCTTGATCTGCTGGAACAGAACATTCCTAGTCCTTTTTCTTAATTTACGAGGTGACCCTCACACCTCCAGTCTGGATACCCCTGTGAACCAACCAACTTCTACTCCTAGTCACTGCTGTGAATCTGACTTCCTTTTCAGGCCAGCTCTGAACGATCCTCCTTTCTTGCTTCTGAACCTAGCTGCATATTTCCCCTTCTCTTGATGTTTCTTCACGTCCTCCAGCATTCAACATGCTTGACACACAGGTCTTCCAGTGGCAGCAGGCGGAAGTCTGAAAGAACGTGGTGAACTAAAGGCCCAAGGTGGCACACCTGTGAGGGGCACTTGCCATCCTGTCATCCTCAGCCCTCAAAAACACTGATGGAAACTCAATTCACTGGCAGTAACCAGAAGTTACTTTGGTAGGGCCGGCTCGTGGCTCACTCGGGAGAGTGTGGTGCTAATAACACCAAGGCCCCAGGTTCGGATCCCATATAGGGATGGCCGGTTCGCTCACTGGCTGAGCGTGGTGCTGACAACACCAAGTCAAGGGTTAAGATCCCCTTACCGGTCATCTTTTTAAAAAAAAAAAAAAAAAAAAGAAGTCACCTTGGTAAACGGGGAAGTATACTGGAACTGCGTTGTAATCTCCAAGTCAGGAAGGCTTGGGTTTGAGCCCTGGTGCTGCCAGCTTTGCCACGTGGGGCCCCAGGGCTATCATGAGCATAGGCAGTAACACACATAAGGCACTGCAGAGGAAATGGGCTGAGCCTGGTCCACTACGAGTGGCCCCAGGAAGCTGACCCTTCTGCGCCCAGTCTCACAGGGCACATTCAGGGACAGGCTGTGATTATTTTGGACCAGCTGCTTCAGGTAGCCACAGTCAGAGCCTCAGAATGATAAATTAGAAGTGGGGATCAGGAGAGCATAAAAATCCCCATGGGAATGGCAAAGGGAACTTCTTGTAGGTGGAGGAATTATCAGACTGCATGGAGGGTAATATCCACAGTCATACAAGCCCAGGGGGCGTGGAGAACCTGGTCAGCCACATTTCTAAGAATATGTTGTGTTATCTCCAGTTTCCTGCGGCTGTCTCTGAGAAGCCCCGTCATCTGACAGTAAGGATGTTTTATGTTCCCTGCATCTGTTGGGACTTTGGCATCAGTGACAGCACTGTACATTGCAACAGCCACATAAACACCATAACACAGGACTCAATAAGTGGGAGAAATCACTGTTATTCCCAGTTCCACATCTAGAGATGTAATGTGTCCAATTCATCCAACTGCAGAGAAAATCCCTGAAAAGAACTCACAGCTTTTGCTTGAGAGCACACTCTGGAGCCAGAATGTCTGGGTTCAGATCTCAGCTCAACCACCTGTAAAGTCAGTGACTTTGTTAAGTTACTCCCCCTCTCTGCCCTTCAGTTTCCTCATCTGTAAGATGAGGGTAATAGGTAGGTGCTAATTGAGAGTTTGCTATTATTATCACTATTATTCATTCTTTCTGCTCATTTGTACTATTTAGCAGCAATATAGTATTACTTGGACACAACTATAAGTATAAATGGAGTAATTTTTTCACGAATGACTTCAGACAGCAGGGCAGTGCTGGGTCCCTCTGGAAGGGTACCCCTTCAAGATTTATTTGGTCAATAAATTTTTTCGAGTGTCTATTATATGTCAGGCACTACTCTAAAGGAATGCAGCAGTTTGACAAAACAAACAAGATCGCTGGTCTTCATGGAGTTTACATTCTAGCATGAGATGCAAATAATGAATAAATACTGTCGGCATAGCTTATATTCACAGATAACCCTTTTTCCATAACCCTGTTTTATTTTCTAATAAAACAGGTTATGGAATAGAGTGGTGGGGTGCCATGGGGATATTGCTCTAAAAGAAGCAGTCAGGAAGACTCCCTTGGAAAATGAAAACAAGGAGTGCTCTAAGCAGAGGAGACAGATGACAAGAAGGCCCTGAGTGGGGAGACAAGTATGAGGAAGAGAAAGAAGGCCACAGTGGTTGGACACAGCAGCCATAGGGAGGGGCAGGGGTGGGGCTGGGTCACAAGGAGCCTTGAAGGCTGCAGTAAGGAGTTGGGATTGTATTTTTCCGGCAGGCAGTTTTTTAAGTGTGGGAGTGATATGACTCGATGTATGATTTTAAAGTTCACTCTGGTTACCATGTGGACAATGGATTACTGAAGGCCAGAGTGGTAACAGGAAGCCCAGTTGGGACGTTACTAAAATTGTTCCAGTGGAAGAGGATGGTGGCTGGGGCCGGGAGAGCACTGGGGAGATAGTACTGCTCTGCTCCAAAGCACAAGGCCCAAATGAACCAGCTTGGCCCCAGAAGGTGGCAAAGCCCACCAGAGGAACTCAGTCCCACCCCTTCCTTGGATACTAGACAGAATGTGTACTCTTCTGGCCAGGCCTCAGCACAGCCTCCTCTCTTCACAGGTCTGCTTCTCCGCTGTGCTGTGCGCTTCCTGACAGCAAGCCCTTAATGGCATTTCCAGAGCACAGTGCTCCCTAAGTTTTTTGAAAATGAAATGCCTCTCTGCAACTGAAGGAAGAGATGGGAAGGGGAAAATTTTTATCTTCCTTAGTAGGAAGTCTACAGATAACGTCTAAAACCAAACAGAAAAGAAAAAATAGCACAATAAACATGATTTAAAGATTATACGAAAGCAATTAACTAAAAAAGTTGAAAATGGTGGCCTCTGTTCTCACTTACTTACACATCCATTTCTCTACTAGACAACAAGTTCTGGGTGGGCTGGGCCTGATCCTGCTCACCGCTGTGCTAGCACAGAGCCCGCACACAGCACACAGTCAGGAAGTGCCACAGCAACGAAGGAATAATCCAATGTCCAGGCCAGAATCACTCCTTTAAACCCCAAACCTAAGCCTTGGAAACATACCAAAAGAATGCCTGAGTGAACACATCTAAAGCAAGAATTAAAAACAAATCAAGAGAGCTGAGCAGCTTGAGTAGCCCATTCTAAGACACGGACACTGCGCTTGGCCCAGAAAGCCAGCCGCATCTGTTTGTTTAAAGCAACTAAAACAAAAATTGTTTTAAGTTACAGCTGGTGTCTGGGCCACTCTGTCAAGCACTTAAGATATAGAGCTGATTATTTTTCTGGCAACAATGAAAAAAGAAAGGCTGAAAGTACAGTGTCCTGTTACCAGCTGTTTCCAGAGCATTCTTACAATCTATGTCTGCTGGGCCAGAGCTGGCTGAAGAGGTCTGTCCATCAAGCCTGTCGTGGTTTGTCTCTTTTTTCTTTCTTATGCATTTCACTTACTTGAGTCACGAAGAGCACAACTTTTGTGTGCTCTCACTACTATTTAAAAAGCCCCTTAAAAAGAAACTGGAAACACTCAGGCAAGAAGCACGTGTCCACTGTGGCCTCTCTCTCAGTCTCTGCCCATGGGATCTGGATTCCGACACCAGCTCTCCAATGACCTGCTGTGTGGCCTTGAGCAGGCCCCTCACCCTCTGAGCCCATTTCCTCATCTAGAAAGCTGATGAAAAAATGTACCTGAGAGAGTGGTAGACAAAGTGAAAAGTGTTTGCACGGTGCCAAGCACAAACCCAAAACATAGAAGGTGCTCACTAGAAGGGATGATAATCAGTATCTTACTCGTTCCATCACTCATACCACCCTCTCCCTAAGACGCTGAGGTTCCCCTGAAGCCCATCTCCAGTGCAATAATCACAGCAAGAGTGGGAAGAAGACCACAGCTGGGACCCAAGTTACGTGTATGGGCCTGCGGGGAGAGGGCTGACACTAGACCACACCCCCCCCCAGACTCCTATGCATTTGTTTAATTCCAGGCAGGCCAAGAGGGTCTAGACCTAGGAGCCTGAGAGCCAACTGACAAGCCAGGGTACATGTGTAAATGTTAAATCTCCCAGCAGGTGATCCTTAACCCCTTCTGCTGGGAGAGGGAGGGAGACAAAACCCTGTTCTTGGTTCCACTGTGGCAGCCTAGAGTGGATGGACAGGACAACATTTCTACCTCAACCCCACTTCACCCTGGGATGATACCCCCACAAGCACCAGTTAGCATGCGGCCAACCATGGATGATACTTAAAGCAGGGTTCTACGGCAGCACCTGCAGACTAGGTGCCCTTTCACCCCTTCCTCCCTACCACCACAGGCCTGACTTCTGTTCCATAATGAGGAATGAAATAATAATATTCTCCATTCTGTCTCACATTGTTACTACAAGAATTCAATGAGTACATATGTAAAGCCATTAGAATGGCACAAAACAAAAGCTATACAAGTGTTAGCTGTTAGCATTAACATCTATGGAGGTGAGATTATGGGAAATTTTTATTTTCTTCTATGTTATTTTCCAAAACTGGGATAAGAAAATTTCTTCACGATAAATATAAATACTTTATAATAAAAATTATTATCTGCTAAAATATAAATACTTGGGTTATATATATAAGAGTCCATCCCAGGAGGCCAGAGGTCTCCATCTCCTAGGTCAGGTATCTGAAAACAGTTTTCAGGATCACTGCCAAAGCCAGTAGGGCAAAGACTGTCCCCTACCTCCCTCCATTGCCCTCAGTGAGTCACAACTACTGGAACCACATTGGGCCCTGTCCCAAGAATGGCCTAGTCAGAAACTGGCCAATGATCTGTGACCTCTGTGAGCTGGTGAACAAGGTTCCCCTGAGGATCTTATGAGCCATTCACTGGAAGACAGAGCCAGTGAGCTGGGCGCTGAGGTGAAGGGTGTGATATAGACCCACATACAAGCGGCCATCAGGGCTAAATACAAGTGTGAGTGGCTAGTCGAGGGGCAGATGGAAAGCCTAGCAGGGCCATCACTGTGGCTGCCGGGTATGGACAACCACCTGCTCCAGCTTAGGCTTAGAGTGAGGCTAAATACAAGTGTGAGTGGCTAGTCGAGGGGCAGATGGAAAGCCTATCAGGGCCATCACTGTGGCTGCCGGGTATGGACAACCACCTGCTCCAGCTTAGGCTTAGAGTGCCCCGCCCAGGCACAGCCCTGCCTCTCCCAAACAAATTCTTTTACCACCCTGAGCTACTTTCTGCTTCCTACAACTGACTGAACCTAAACTAAAACTCCAGGTCTGCAGACCTGTTAGTGGACATGAAGCCACCCCAGCGGAAACTGAGCTTGACGACTGGCCAACCTTTGATGTTCCTCCATTCCACAACCGGCCAGAGCCTCAGACTTGTTTTCTTTTCCTGTATAACTTTTGCAATGTTTCAACTAAACAGGACAGTTTTTATCAACAATTTCCAGGGCAAGAAAAATAGCAGAATGCTTGGTTTGTAATGAAGACTGGTAGATCTCCTAGGCTATGTGATGCATAAGGAAAGCTCCTAGTTTGAGAAATCTGGAAACCCATGCAGGGACTATGCATCCCTGTTGTTACTGAGACCCAGCACCCCTTCCACTGCTCACAGAGCTTCTCTTTTCCTTTGGGATCACCTCTCTCCCCTTCTCAGTCCCTAATGTTTAGGCAGTGGGAAATCTAGTCCCAGCTCCAGGGGTAGGCATGGGCCCAGATCTGGCTATTCAGCCTCTCCTGTTTCTTCTGCTGAAACTCCTGAGAAAGAGATCTTTCTTTCTGCTAGGGGAGCAAAGTTGACACAAAGAAAGCAGTATGAATGGCAGCTCTGCAATCTCTTGGGAGCCAGCCGGCCTAAGAATTAAGCAACCTGGGAATTGGGGCAGGGTCCTGACAACATCATATGAGGCCCTGGATACACCTGTTCTTCAAGCTAGTCCTCATGAAGTCCCTGGTTTTAAGAATGAGTTTGGGGTGGATTTTCATACTTTACAACCAAAGATCATAGACTAATACAATGTGTTAGCCCATGCTTTAACAATTCAATTCAACTCAAGTGTCATTATTTTAAACGTTTACAGCTTTTTACATGCCACTGAACTGACTACTCATATGCCTTATTTCATCTGACCCACCAGCACTGTACAAGGCGTATTACGATTACTCGTATTTCACAAACAAGGCCCAACGAAGTTGTTCACTTTTGCCATCACTGTCACAATCATCATCATTTATCCAAATCACACAGATATTAGCAGTAGAGCCAGGATCCAAACCTAGGTCCTCTGAATCCAAAATGTGCATATCTCCCCCAGGGAAAGCCATGCTGCTCTGCGTACTCCATCTCATCCTAAATGCAGGCAGAGACAGAAAAGGAGCCTCAGCCCCACATCCAAGTGCTTTCAACAGCCTTGAAACAAGACATATGTCCATGAGCCAATTAGGGATGTTGAAAACCATAATAAAACAGACTCCAAATGTGTGGTCTGGGTACAAGTCACTGGCAGGAAGGCGGGAAGGCAGAGACCACATTCCAGGGCTGGATGTTAGCATGTAATCTCACCAACATTATTACGACCATAGAAACGGAACACTGAGTCTTCTGATTTAGTTCTTCACCAGCCACTCCGACTCTCCCCCATCCATCTTCAACAAAGGTTTCTGGCTGTATTAGTCTATGATCTTTGGTGACTTTGCTCTTATACCCTCCTCCCAGGCTGCAAAAGCATTCCTCATGTCTGTACTCTGAGTGACACAGACCACAGCCGGATAACTGCTGCCCATACCTTCTTCAAAAGTGCCTTAATTATAGCTTTCACATGGCACAGAGCAAGATAATTTCCAATTTCCCTCCTGGAAATAAAGAGATCCCAGGTAATTCTATAATCCAGCATTACATCATTAATATTTAGTGTTAACTGATGGCCTCTGGATCTGTACTAGGTCATTTTTCTTTTGAGTAAGTATCTTAACTGGTGGTTGTGAATACAGTTACTGAATGAATTCTGCCTCACAAATCGAAACAAAATTTTTAATTTAGCCATTTCATTTTATATAACTGAAAAACTGAATTTTTTTGATCTCATATCATATTTTCTAACCAACTTACTTTATATTAGTGATGTGTCACTAAATGATTTTTCTTAGGTTAAAATTTTTTCATATCAAATTACAATATAATATTAAAGATATATGTCCCAGAAATGAAAAGTTGGCAAGGACTTCAAAAGAACGTGAGGGGAGTCCCCCACAGCCCAGTGGCTCTCAAATGTTGGTCAGTCCTATGCCACCATCACAGATTAGCTGAAAGAACAGAACAGTGAACACAGCACACCCTCACCTGTTGCTACCCACGGTTAAGTTTGCTACGTGTATGTGTGCCCTCCTCGCCCTCTTTGATGTGTGTGCACTCTCTGTCAATATACATATACATATACATATACATATACATATACATATACATATACATATACATATACACATGTATGCACGTGCATGGGGTCTTCAAAAAATTCATGGAAAATGTATATTACAAGAAAACTATGCATTGACTACAAAATTTTTCTGCACCAAAATAAACTCATACTAACTTGTTATAACATTGCTAAAAAGGATGTAGATTGAGGCACTAAGAAGGATAAAACATCGGTTTGAGAAGAGCCCCTATCAGAGCAACATGAATTCTGCTAAAATTGAAGCAAAAATGAACATCAAATTCATGGTGAAGCCTGGTTAGAAGAATGGTGAAAGCACCAAAGCTTTATGAAATGCTTATGGGGACAATGTCCCAAAGAAATCAGCAGTTTACATGTGGACAACTTGTTTTAAGAAGGATGAGAGGCCAGCCAGTTAGCTCAGTTGGTTTGAGTGTGCTGTTGTAACACTAAGGCCAAGGGTTCAGATTCCCACACTGGCCAGTTGCCAAAAAAACCAAACAACAAAAGAAGGGACAACACACTGTTGAAGATGAAGCCTGCAGCAGCAGACCATCCACGTCCATTTGCAAAGAAAAAATTAATCTTGTTCATGCCCTAACTGAAGAGGGAATCTTGTTCATGCCCAACAACTAACAGCGGAAACAATAGCCAACACCAGAGACGTCTAACTTAGTTCAGCTTATACAATTCTGACTGGAAGATTACAGATGGGCAAACCTTCTGCTCAATTGGTACCAAAATGCTTGTGCCTTGATCAGCTGCAGACAAAAGCAGAACTTACAAAGGAAATTTACACAAGTGGGATCAAGATCCTGGAGAACTGTGACAGGAGATGAAATGTGGCTTTACCAGTATGAGCCTGAAGACAAAGCACAACCTGAGCCATGGCTACCAAGAGGTGGAAGTGGCCCAGTCAAAGCAAAAGTGGACCGGTCAAGAGCAAAGGTCATGGCAACAGATTTTTTTGGATGCTCAAGGTATTTTGCTTGTTGACTTTCTGGAGAACCAAAGAACGATAACATCTGCTTATTATGAGAGTGTTCTGAGAAAGTTTGCCAAAGCTTTAGCAAAAAAATGCCCAGGAAACCTTCACCAGAGAGTCCTTCTCCACCACTACAATGCTCCTGCTCATTCCTCTCATCAAATAAGGGAAATTTGGCAAGAGTTTTGATGGGAAATCATTAGGCATCCAACTTACAGTCCTGATTTGGCTTCTTTTGACTTCTTTTTCATTTCATAATCTTAAAAAATCTTTAAAGGGCACCCATTTTTCTTCAGTTAATAATGAAAAAAGACTGTATTGATGGTTAAATTACCTTCAGTTTGTTAGGGACAAACTAAATGGCTGGTATCATCACTTACAAAAGTGTCTTGAACGGGCCGGCCCGGTGGCGCACTGGAGAGTGCGCCGCTTGGGAGTGCAGCGGTGCTCCCGCTGAGGGTTCGGATCCCATGTGGAGACCGGTTCCCGCTCACTGGCTGAGCGCGGTGCGGGCGCAACACCGAGGGTTGCGATCCCGTTGCCGGTCCCCAGTATGGGCGCGACATCGTGGGTTGCGATCCTGTTACCGGTCAGTAAAAAAAGACAAAAAGGAATTAAAAAAATTAAAAAAGTGTCTTGAACTTGACGGTGCTTATGTTCACAAATAAAGTTTATATTTTAAAATTTTATCTTTTAATTACATTTTCCACAAACTTTTTGAAGTCCCTTCATATATAAAACGTTTACATATATAAATGGCTCCCAATCCATTTTAAAGTAGGCTGCAGACACAATAACACTTAAGCCCTTGCCGTCTATGTTCTCAGAATTAGGACATTCTCCTACCCAATACTGATACCATAATATTACCTATTCTAAGTATATAGTCAAGTTTCCCCCAATTGTCCCCATTATGTCTCTCAGAGCTATTCTTTATTTTTCCCAGATCTGGTCTCTTTCGTTTCCTTTAAACTAAAAGTGTCACCTTCCCTTTTTGGGGAGGAGTGGGGGACTCTTTTGTGACTTTGGTATTCTTGTAGAGTCTTGCCTGGTATATTATCAAGATTTTTCTTTAAATTGATATACTTTTTGTTAGACTGAAAAAACAAAGCCAAAAAGAAAGCAAAATCTCCATAAAAATTACAGGTTTGATGTACTAGTTATTTGGGGTTTTTTCTAATATATATTAACTTAAGTATACAACTTTAAAACTAAAAGTATCTGTCTACTGGTCCTCCTTTACATGATCCAATGTACCACATGTGAGACACTGCCTCATCCCAGTCCAGTTCCACCCAGCCTCAGCCTGACTCCTCCACCAGTAGGAACTTGGCATCCCCAAGGGCTCCTGGCATTGCATTGGGCAGCTCCTCGGCTACAGAGCTCCTTCTTTCTCAGGAGGGTCCAGGACCTACCTGCCTGTGACTTCTGCCATGTCCTGAATGGCACTGGGCCAGGTGTCTACTTTGACATGTCATATTCCTTGTGTACAGATGAGATCACTGAGCTCCTTGAAATTAAGCTGCTTGTCCAAATCCTCCAAATCAACTAAAGTAAAAAAGCACTTTCTACTACACTAACTACATGCCAAGGACATGCCAAGCACTTTCCTCTTGTCCACACAGATCTTCAGATCCTTCACCTGGTAACTACACCCAGGGGTATCCAACGCAGTGTTACAGGTAAGGAGCCTAAGAATTAGGAAGAGGAAGAGGTCTGACAGGCCACACATCTGGTCAGGAATGGAGCAGCTCCACAGCTCAGGTCTTGGATTGCAGCATCCTCGATCTCCCATTCACCCTGCCTAGCCAAGGCTTTCCCTCAGGAGAAGTACCACCCACTGGGCAATGCAGAGGTGTGGCACGCAGCCAAATACCTCCTTGGGGTCAGTGACAGTGTTTTAGTCCATTTTGTGTTGCTATAACAGAAATACCTGAGACTGGGTAATTTATAAGGAAAAGAGGTTTATTTGGCTTATGATTCTGGGACAGCTGCATCTGGCATGGGCCTCGGACTGCTTCTACTAATGGCAGAAAGTGGCGGGCAGCCGGCAGCTGGCAGGTACAAGCAGATCACATGGCAAGAGGAAGCAAGAGAGAGAAAGCAAGAGAGAGAGAAAAGGTGCCAGGGTCTTTTTAAGCAACGAGCTCTCATGGGAACTAATAGAGCGAGAACTCACTCATTAAGCCCCCCTCCCCCAGGGGGAGCATTAATCCATTCATGAGGGATCCGCCCCCATGACTCCATCAGTTTCCAACACTGCCATATTGAGGATCAGATTTCCACATGAGTTTTGGAGGGGACAACACATCCAAACTCCATCAGACAGTTTGTCAAAGTTCCTCTGAAAACATGAAATCAAGGATGGAAGCTGGTGCCCCACATGTTGTCTAGCTCCTGGGGACTGCTGCTCCCCAGGATGTGGATGCTGTGCTCACAGAAAAGCAGCCCATCACTGCTTGGGGATGCTGGTAGTCTGCTAGAACTTCCAGTACTCCTCTGTTTATTCCTGTTTCATTTTATCATGTTGGCTTTGACACAATGTCCAAGGCCACAAAGATCATCAGAATATTGATTATGCTATCTCATTGAGAGTAGAAACAATACTCGCAAACAGGCTTCTGCTCTTCTCATAAGCCATTTCTAAAAACATTGAACAGACGGCCTAAGCCAACAGTCCTATATCTCTAAACCAGATCTTCCCCATGTTGACACAGAGCTTTTAACCAATGGTCTCAGAATGTGACTGCTCAACCAGCTTCACATCCTTCTCCCAGCGCTCCTCTTTCCATTACTTTATGCACTCAACATCAGGAAGAGGCACCAGAGGTTTTCCTGAAGATCAAGAGCAGGGCTTTGAGTGCAACAAGAGTCCTGTGGAGTCCTTTCAGCCCAAAGGCTCACAAGGCTAGCAGCAGGCACGGGAGCTGGTCTCTGACCAGTGTGTGCAGAAGTAGAAGGAGTAACAAGTAAGGTTGACTCTGGTACTGAAGGACAGTGGCATGAACACCTCTGCTGAAGTAATGGTCGGCTCCTGTCCAGATATGAGCTGGGGCAGCCCCCTGTCCCCCGGGGGTTCCACAGCCTCAAAGAAAATCAGAGATGTCTTCCAAAATCCCATCCACACCAACATTCTCTGAGTGGAAAGAAGTATGTGTATTTCTCTTTTTGCTCAGTCTAGATGTTTACATGTTGTATTATCAAGTAATAGAGTGTTACATCTGTATATCTATATTGATAATAGCCTCCCCACATCTCTGTAGAGGTAAGAAGTTGTCTATCATGAAGAAGTTCACACATGACAACTAAGAACAGTAACACCCATATTTTAAGCATACACCACACACCTACAATCTGGGCTAAACCATTTCTCTACATATATTATCTCTAATCCTCCGAACTACTCTGCAAAATTAGCATTATTAACCCTGCCATGAAGAAGTTCACACATGACAACTAAGAACAGTAACACCCATATTTTAAGCATACACCACACACCTACAATCTGGGCTAAACCATCTCTCTACATATATTATCTCTAATCCTCCGAACTACTCTGCAAAATTAGCATTATTAACCCTGTTTTGCAAATGATAACGTAGAGCCTGAAGGAAGTGCCACTGCCCAGGCTCACACAGTCAGTCAGTGGCAGAGGCTCTCTGACTGCCAAGCTCTGGCATCCCTGCTACTCCTTTCTAGGCCATTTGGCAGCTGGTGAAGCTGTTCTAGCAGACTGGCAGAGACCTTTCATTTTTGCTGCGTAAAAAGCAGACAGAAATGGGCAGGGAAGAACACCAGTGGCGCCAGCTGGCCTGATGCCTGAGCCTCTGAACTCTGGCAGCAGCAAAGAGCCTCTCCCCAGAAGACAAAGGTCAGTCATCAGTTCCTTCTACACCAAAATACCCACCGAACACAACGTGCCCAGTGTCACGACACACGTAAATCAGTGCTTTCTTCACTCCAGGGGTGACATCCAGGAAGCACTGGTTTTGAAGCTAGCTTTCTCCAAAAAATTCAGAGATGTAATTGGGAAACTAGAAGAAACCTTAAAATAAACATTACTGATTTCTGGCCATCTGTTCTGTGCCACAGTTATCCCAGGCACTCTACCCACCAATGACCCTTCCAATAATCCTTAAGATTGGGGTTTGCAATTTTTACTGTCTAAAGAGTAAACCTAGGTCCCCAGAGGTGAGCAGTGGAGCCATGAGACAAACCCAGATTTACCTATCTCTAAACTCCGTTGCTCTTTCCATCACTAGAGATCTTGAGTTGCATACAACATAGAGTACATGTATTCCCTGGGCACCTACATGTAGGCGTCCTGCAGAAGCCTCAAAATCAGCATGCCTCCATGTTCCACCGTGCCCGCCTCTCTGCTAATTGCCAACCTCAGTTGGGGCCACTATGGCCTCCCCAGGAGACCAAGCCAAGTCATCTCTGGGATCCCATTTGTCTCCCAGTTCTGCCATTCTCTCTGTTAAATAATAAAACCATCCCTCTTCCCATGTTATGGTCATAGCCCCAAAAGCCCAGACCTCTGCATTTCTCTCCTGGGCTTCTTTTTTTTCTAAAACATCAGCCTTCTTGCCTTCAGTCTTAACTGACGCTAAACCACTTCCACAGAACTGCACAAACTGGCTTTCTAAAGCGTAGACAGGTGTTCCTGTTCACAAACCTTCAGTGGTTCTCCAATGCGTAGAGCAATGTTTCCCAAAGTGGAAGATGTTCTTGGTGGCAACTGATCTGCATTATATTGTGGAAAATTATTAACTTTTTCATTCTCTTTCAATCTCTCTGATTGAACAATGAGCACATCTCAATTGGGGGCATAATCCACTTAATACTTCTTTAAAATGCCCTTATCTCCCTTTTTAACAAAAGCAAATCACAGCTCAAGTTCATAGCCTGTGGCAGACTAGAATTTGACAAATGTTTGGTTTTCAGTGTGTGTGCACGCACGTGCATTTGTGTGTTTATTCTACTTATGGGAAAGATATTGGTTTTCCACTTGCCTCAGAGAGGCAAACATTTCCTTATGATCACTTAAAATTTAAAAATTGGATTATAAAAATACATTAAATAAGAATGCACATGGCATTGAACCCATTACAGAGTTTGTGAAGATGGTTCTAAAATGACTGTAGTTTGAGAAAGACTAGCTTGATCCAGCACCCAAAGTAGTTCTCCAGAAGTCGGCCCATATCCTCCAAGTCCTCCACATCTCTCAACTGCCTTTCCCTCCTATACTCCCTTTTGGTCTTTAGTCTGTGAATATGCTGTCTGTTCTGCCTAAACCAGGTCTCCAAGGTAAGTCTGAGAAATGCCAAACACTATATCCCACTCCTTAAGATTTATAATACATAATAGTGTATTAAAGATTAAAGGCTCTGAGAAGTCCTTCAAGGGGAGGGGTAAATTGCTGAATTTAGTTTAGCCAGCACTTTTCAAACTAATTGATCCTCTTCTTTCACCTAAAGGACTTTGTGAAGTGACATCACACAGGAACTCAACTGTAAACATTCAGCGAGAAAAAAAGGGAGAGAATAATAAGTCATGTGGGCATGTTTGCCCATCACCCCATTTAATAGGCTGATGTGCCAAAGTGACTCCTGATTGTCACCCTTCCTCCAGGCCTCTCCCAGTGCAATCATCTTACGAGGTGAGCTGTGATTCTAACCTCTGAAAGACAGATATTTTTCAAACATCAGCCAACTGCTTCATCTCTGCTCCACCACAGACCAGCAATCTATTCAATGCCCGCAGGAAACCAGTCCCATGTGGAGCCAACTGAGAAACAAGACATTCATCTTTAACATAGCCCTCTCCTAAGGGACAGGGTAATTCAAATGACACAATACCCTGGGCACTATCAATAGACCTAAACACTCTTCCAGGTGAGGAGTGACTCCTCCACAGCACACGCCAGATACAGCTGATCTTTAACTGTAAGTCTCTCTCCCTTTGGACTATGAGCCCCACGAAAGCAGAAGGACTTCATCATCCTCTCTGTGCCTGACTTGCAGTCAGCCCATTATCTATGAGCTGATGGAGAGAGGGAAGGGAAAAAGTGAGACTTAGAGAAGTCAAGTAACTTTGGCTTCTACTGGAGTGAAATCTGCAACAACAAACTCTTAGAAGCTAAAGGGACCAAACAGGCTACCCGTCCAACCACCCACCCAAAGACTAACTCTCTTCAAGGTAGAGGTCAGCCTTTGCCAGAGACTCTCTTGAGCAGCTCATGCTACAGCACTCTGCTCCATTTGAAATAACTTCCTTATTAGAACTGAGCCAAAATCCAATGCCCGTAGTTTTCCTAGCAGTACTAATTCGGGCTCTTGGGACAGAAAAATCTCCAAAAGTGGAAACAAGAAATCTGTCATTTACCAAAACAGAGAAGGAGACAGGCAGGCAGGCAGGCAACCTTCCCAGGTGATTCTGATGCTATCCATCAGCCAGGCACGCCTTATGAGAAATGAAATCTGGGGGCATCAGAAATAATAAGCCCTGAAGCCAGACCAGAAGTTCATTCATGAGCTAGGTGAACACGGAAGCACCCGTTACCCCTTTCAGAAATACTCAGGGGATTTTGATGATTACTAGCAGGGATCTTCTCATCTAGAATTTCACCGAGCTCTCCATCCACTGTCAGTTCCGGATTAGTAAACTCGAACTGTAAATCCTTAACAACAAAGAAAAAAAGTTTGTCAGATAGCACCCTGCATTCTAACTTCAAATGCCAACATGGAACTCAATGTCATAACAAAACCATATCAAGTCAAAAGAAAAGCCCAATTTACTTTATCCTTATTTTGCTTAAGTGTGTGTGGGGTGTGTGTGTGTGTGTGAAAGGAATGGGTCTGTGGTAGAGGGGGAAGGCTTTAGAAAAATACGTCATGAGATTCTGACCCAATTTTGCAGATCCCCAAACTGGGTCCTGACCTTAGCAGCCTTAGTCCCAGTCTCCCTGACACCTTATAACCATCTGGATGTTAGAAGCAGACAAGGCTGATCCCCTTCATGGTTCAGTTATAATAAGCCTTGGGGGTGAGGGAGGGTGCAAAAGACCAGGCAACACACCCTGCAGGCAACACACCCCGCAAGTAACACACCCCGCAGGCCCACTTCCACAGAACCTAGGGATGCTGAGGCCGAACAACAAGCAACTCCCAAATGAAAGGAAAGGGTAGGGAGATGGAGGGAAGAAAATAGAGGGAGGGAGAGACAGGACGGCAGGTGGATCATTTTAAAATACTGTTTACAAGACGCTTAGTCAAATGGAACTAAGTTTGATGTTTTAAAATTAAGCAAGAAGCCCTGGGTTATAGCAACAAGCATATCCTTTTTTTGTTCTGATGTTCAAAGATGTGATTTTCTTGAACTAGAGCACTTGAGGGGCCTCTTCAGGTGTGGGGCAGGAGCGTGGCATGGGCCAGTTTAAGTCTGGAGAGCTGAGCTCATGTTTGGTCTAGGCCCATGGCTGCCCACCTGCCACTCCTCCCCCTACAGGTGGGCTTACTCTGTCTCCAAGAGCAGTCAATGGAGCACAGGAAGCAATGTGGAGTCTCCACACCAGCTCTGCACTTTCTGCGCCTCAGTGTCCTCATCTGTTAGACAGAGAGAAGAGCACCTGCTTTACAGGTCAGCATGAGGACTGGAAATACCACATGTTGAGCAAGCAGCTTTAATAGACAGACAACAGAGGTGATTACTATGTCTACCCACCTCTTTCTCATATCAAAAGGTTTTCTTCTCTTCACACAGACCCATGGCCACTAAGAGGAACTACTGACAGCAGTCATGTTTCATGTAACTGTTTATATGTCATACGCTTATCATCTTTTTTTCAGGCAGGTCCAGTTTTCAAACAGATCTGTGTTCTGTGCTCATACGGACAGAAGTGACTGGCTTGCTCCAAGCCAAGTTAATTCCCACAGCAGAGATGGAATATTTCCCATCACCCTTTCCTCTAATGCTTGGATTCAAATTCAAAACGTGCCTGATAAAGACAAGAATACTTTTTCAAGGTTAATGGCTGGTCAAATGCCTCCAACCAAGCCAACCACAATGAGGAACTTCTGCCTCCTCCTGAAGACCTAGGAGAATTCTAACACGGAGTTGTTTACAAATATTACCAGGAGGTCAAAAAGAAGATTCAGCCAAGAGCGCATGAATCTAAGTTCTCCAGACAGTTGTCTCCCAGAAAGGTGCTCCAGATTGTGCCTCACACAATTCAGGTCCGTATACCCCTAATCATTCACAGTTCATGTCCCTTAGAAGAACACAGGATGCAAAACTAAACACCAGGGTGATTTATGGACTGCATTTATCCCCTACATCCTTAGCAAGGGTTCTGAAATCAGTATGACATTGCACTGTAAAATACTCAGTTTTTTTTTTTTTTTTTGTCTTTTTTCGTGACTGGCAACGGATCACAACCCTCAGTGTCACGCCCGTACCGGACCGGGACCGGCAACGGGATCGCAACCCTCGGTGTTGTGCCCGCACCTCGCTCAGCCAGTGAGCGGCTGGTCTGTACGTGGGATCCGAACCCTCGGCAGGAGCGCCACCGCACTTCCAAGCAGCGCACTGTAGCAGTGCGCCATCGGGCCGGCCCAATACTCAGTTATTTTAACTTGAAAAAGGAAGACAAAGACATATTCCCAATGGGTTGATACACCTGGGATACTCCACTCCCAAAATGCTGCACTATCAATAATTCTTTACAAGAAGAATAGTTTTTAAAAGTCATATATAATTGTAAGGCACCAAAGAATTCCTTAGCAGGCCAGTGCCTCCTGAAGCTATCTAGCCCATCTCTCAGCTCCAGGAAACCCCCCCACTTTCAGATGGTCATCCCAGTCATGCAAACCAAGCCAGATCTGTGGGATGAGGATTCAGGATAAATTAGGTCAAAGAATAACCCTCTGGAAAAGCAAGAGTTTTCATAAAAATGGAAGTGTATATTCAGCCTTCTCAGGCATTAGTAAATGTGGGAGAGGTTGAAGGCAACTTTAATGGTCGAATAAAACGTTTAGAGGGCAAAGGATTCTTACAGACAAATATTGCCTGGGATCATCAGACCATCTGCTGAGGTTCAGGGACACTTTTGTCAGGCAGATGTCACTGTCATGATATTAACTGTTGCAGGGCTGCATCCCCACCGTCCTAGCCCAGGGAGCCCCTCCTAGAGGGCTCGCCACCACCAGCAGGACTCCAGCCTGCTGCCCTCCCCCAAATGGGTCTCAGCGTGACACTCTCTTTCCCTTTCTCCATTTCTGCACTGCTCTGTGGCACTGAAAAGGGGGCTTCTGTGTGTGCCTCCCCATTATACTGAAGCTTCCAGAGGGCAGGGGTCTTGCCAGATATACCTGAGTCCCTGAGCTCAGCACAGGACCTGCCTGGACTAGAGAGGGGCCCAATAAATTTCAGGTGAACAGACGTGAGCAGACCAATAAAAAAAATCAATAAATGACTAAACAAGGGGACAAATGAAAGAAGGAAGGCTCTCTATCCCTCGTTTTAACTCATTTCTTCAACTAACACTTCCCGAGGACCAACTTTATATCAAATTGCACAGAATTAGTAAACAATGAATCCAATCTGCCTGACAACCTGCAACTTCAAGCTGAAAAACTCTTCCGTAAGGTCCATCACGAAGCAGACAAAAGTACCCCACAGGAAAGTGTGACAACTGTGGGCCCCTTTCTTGTCATTATCATCTAGATAAATAAGTCTTTTATAATTCAGTTTTGATCTATTACCTGATCAGGCAGAAATGGCTGGGTGGACTTCCCACTAAGTTTAGAGGGTCTCATTCAAGCACTGACTGCTCAGCATACTTATAACACTCTGGGGAAGGTAGAGGTACCTAGGGTGGGGCCAGCATGCACCCTTCCACCACCCTGGTGCTGTGCAACCCCACTTTGAACATGCGCATGGCCGTGTAGACGCACCCAGGGGAGAAGTGGCAGGGAGCAATGTATTTGTCAACAATAGATACTGATTTGCAAGAGCAACTCCAGGGGGGTCCACCTGAACACAAAGCATTTAGGTACTGTGACAAACAGAAAACTCTGAGAGACCGCTGCCCTAACCCCTACACAAGAAAAAGAGGTACGAAAATACCCGAGGTTAAGGCAAGCTAAAACACACAAGAATTAAGACATAACAGGCCAAAAATTAAGACATAACTATCATAATTACATCTAGTACAAATATTAGTCATAACAATAAAATTAGTTAATTCACCAGGCTTTGTTTTAAGCACTTTACATGCTAATTCATTAATGCTCACCATGATGGTTATAAGTTCGTATACTATTATTACCCCTATATTTAGAGATAAAAAAACTAAACTACAAAGTAGTTATCAGCTCAAGATCACAGAACGAGCAGTGGTGGAGCAAGGATTCAGATGCAGGCAGCATGGTGCTAGAGTCTGCGCTCTTGATACTCCTGCTCCACCTACTACCCAGAATCTTCTATATTCCTTCCCTACAAAAGTTAACCACAGTCTGTGAAAAGACTTGTCCCTTGAGAATACATCACTGAACTTTATAATACAGAAGTCACTGAAAAAACAGGACTCACTTCACAGATCTGCTTTGCAGCCCCTTAAAGAACCATATCTGCAACAACATTCCCACAAGTGATTCTGGTGTTTCATTTACATTCCTGGGATTACTGATATATTCTGAACACTAGATTTTCCTATCTAATGGAACACCAAGCTTGATATCCAACAGACCAAGAATAACAGTGGCTCAATTAGTAAATCAATAGAATAGGTAGTACCAACTAATAGATTATCTTGGGAACTTTTCTTGCAGCTTTATCCTTAAAGCCCAAAGATTCACCTAAAATTCAAATATTCTCATATTGCACGATATAAAAAGGTCAACACTGCCTGAGAAAAGCCTATCAGCTTTTAAAGCTAGCAGACCTGGCTTCTAGACCTGTTTCTGTCACTACTTACGTCACATTCCGCAGATGATTTAATTCCTACAGGCCTCCATTTGCTCAGTTGTACCTGACTCTCAGGCTGCCAAGAGGATCAAATGACATCACATGTGCAAGTCCAGTCCAGTGCCTGCACGCAGGGTGGGGCTGACACTGCTGGCTGATCACTTCTCTTGCTCCTGGAACTTGTGTCCATCCCCTTCCTGGGCCATCACTAACACTTGTCTATCCCTCTGCCCAAGTGGAAACAACAATATCACTTTAAGGAAAGGCTTATTATCTAAGACCCTGAATTAGGGTATACTTGGAGGAAAAGGGGATAACATGGCCTTTTCCACAATATAAGCATCACAAAAGGGCTAAAAATCAAGTCAAATTATACTTCCCTCAACAAATTCCATTAAAATGTCACTATTGGAACAAAGACTTTGCATTCCCACTGTTCCCTGACTAAAATCTCCACCTTTTGGGTATAATCACTCATTCACACCATCTACAATCTGTATTCCACCTATTATTGGCTAATCCATGGGCAAAGTCATCCATTCCTACAAAATAAAAATCTACACGAACCTGTTAAAACCATGTTAAAAAACATATCATGTGAGGCTAAAGCAATGCATAGAGGGAAATTTATAGCTTTTTATGTTTAACGTTCAAAAAAATTAATCAGTGTAATTCACCATATTAACAGAATGAAGAAGAAAAACTACTTAATCATTTCAGTAATGCAGAAAAAGCACTTGACAAAATTCAATGATCACTTATGATTAAAACGCCCACCACATTAGGAATAGAAGGGAATTTCCTCAATACAAAAAAGGATGTCTCTGAAAAATCCACAGCTAACATCATACTTAATGAAGAAATATTAAATGCTTTGTCCCCACGATCAGAACAGGGCAAGGATGTCCACTCTCGCTACTTCTTTTTTTTCCCCCCCATACTGCTATGGTCTGAATGTTTGTGTCTCCCCAAAATTCATGCATTGAAACCTAACCCCCAAGGCACTCGCTCTACTTCTACTCGATATTTTACTGAAAGGTCTAGCCAGTGTAATGAGGCAAGAAAAAAAAATAAAGATTAGAAAAAGGTACAAAGATTAGAAAGGAAGAAGTAAAACTACCTTTATTCATAGATGACATGATTGTTTATGCAGAAAATCCCAAGGAGTCTATAAAACAACCACTAGAACTAATAAAGTTTAGCAAGGTTGTAAGATATAAGGTCAATATACACAAACTAATTGTTAGTCATATTAATGTATTAGCAACAAATAAAAAATATCATTTACAATAGCATCAAAATACACAAAATAGTTAAGAATAAATTTAACAAAATATGTACAAGACATCTATACCAAAAACCACAAAATATTGCTTAAGGAAGACATAGATAACCAAAGTCCAGAGTTCAATCCCTGTACAGGCCAGTTGCAAAAAAAAAAAAAGAAGACATAAATAAAGAGATATGTCAAGTTCATAGATTGGAAAACTCAATACTGTTAAGAGTCATTTCTCCCCAGATTGGGCTACAGATTCAATATAATCCCAATCATAATCCCAGGACTTTTTTTGGTAGAAATTGAAAACCTGCTCCTAAAATTTATATGGAAATGCAAGAATATTCAAAGCGATCTTGAAAAGAAGAACAAAATTGAAAGACATACACTATTTGACTTCAAAACTTACTTTATAAAGCTACTAATAAAGTAGCGTGGTAACAATGTAAGGGCAGACAAACAGATCAATAAGACAAAGTCCAGAGATAGACCCACATTTAAATGGTTATATGATTTTCAACAAAGGCAACAAAACAATCCAAAAGACTTCAACAAATGACGAACTAAAACAACTGGATAGCCATATAAAAAAAAATCAACTTTGACCCCCATCTCACACTATACACAAAAATTAATTCAAGATGGATCACAGATCTAAATGCAAAACCTAAAGCCATTAAGCTTTTTAGAAGGAAACAGAGTAGAATGTCTTCATAACTTGGTGGTAGGCAAAGGTTTCTTAGGACACAAAAAACCATAACCATAATAGAAAAAAGTGATAAATTAGACTTCATCAAAATTTAAAACTTTGCTTATCAAAGACACCACTAAGAAAACAAATAGGCAAGTCACAAACTGTTAGAAAATATTTACAAAACACATATGACAAAGGACTGGTAAACAGATTAAAGAACTCCTATAACTCAGTAACAAAATAATTTTTAAAACCCAATAAAAACTGGACAAAAGATTTGAAAGATGCTTCATTAAAAAAAAAAGATATACAGACAGCCAATAAACACATTAAAAAGTATTCAACATTATTAATCATCAGGGAAATGCAAAATAAAACCACAGTGAGATACCACCACATACCCACCATAATTTAAATGTTCAAAACTAGAACATCAAATATTGCCAAGGATATGGAGCAAAAGGAACTCTCCTACCCTGCTGAAGGGAGTATAAAATGGTACAACCACTTTGGGAAAAGGCTTGGCAGTTTCTCATAAAACTAAACATACACTTAACCTATGATCCAGCAATTCCACTCCTAGGAATTCACCGCAGAGAAATGAAAACACATGTCTACAAAAAAGACAGTTACAAGAATGTTCACAGCAGCTTTATTCACGACAGCACAAAACTGGAAACAACCCAGGTGTCAATCAATAGGAGAATGGATAAACAAATCGCGGAATATTCATAAAACAAATTAGCATTAAAAAGGAACAATCTATTGATACATGCAACAACACAGATGAATCTCACGCTGAGCCAAAGAAGCCTTACACAAAAGAGTACATACTGTATGATTGCATTTATACGACGTTCTAGAACAGGAAAAACTAATCTATGGTGGAAAAAAAAAATCACAACAGTGATTATCTCTCGGGGATTGGGAAGTGGGAAAGGGACACAGACAAACTTTCTGGAACATGGGTTCCCAAACTTGTCTGCACATTAGAATTGTCTGGGATGTATTTAAAAGCTCCACAGCACAAGCCCAAAGCCCAGCCACAAGATCAATTAAATCATCTTGGGGTGGGACCCAGGCACTAGTCGTGGAAGGTCCCCAGATGATTCCAATATGCAGGCAGCCTTAGGAACAGCTGCTCTGGGTTGACAGTAATCTGTATCATGGCAGAATTTGGGTTACAGAGGTGTAGGAATTTGTCAAAACTGCAATAATTATACAATTAAGATTTATGTATTTCATTGTATATACATTTACATATAATAAAGTCTCAAAAGAAAAAATGTAAAAATGAAAAAGTAAAGTCTATGTTATGTACTTAGCAGGAAGTGTGACATCTGCAACTTACTCTGACTTGCAGCAAAAAAAAAAAAAAAAATGAAAGATGGTTAGAGAGAAGGATACATGGAAAGATAAGTAACAAAAGAAAGTACGGTATAGTAAAAATGTTAAAATCTAGGCAGCAAGTATACAGGTGCCCACTATAAAATTCTTTCAACTTTTCTGTACATTAGAAAATTTTAGGGGCCGGCTCGGTGGCGCACTGGATAGTGCGCCGCTTGGGAAGCGCGGTGGCGCTCCCGTCCGAGGGTTCGGATCCCATATACAGACCGGTTCCCGCTCACTGGCTGAGCGAGGCGCGGGAGCGGCGCCGAGGCTTGCGATCCCGTTGCCGGTCCCCGGTCCGGTACGGGGGCAACACTGAGGGTTGCGATCCGTTGCCGGACACGGAAAAAAGACAAAAGACAAAAAAAAAAAAAAAGAAAATTTTAATAATAAAATGTTGGGGAAAAAAGCATCACAAACAACAAACAAAAGTACCCAGTGTTTGCAGTACTTTATCTTTTTTGAAGCAACCTCACATACATTTTTGCACTAGGCCTCCTCTCCATCCTTAGGAATTGGGTCCCTCTGTCCTATCTTATGGTTCTCCAGGCTGGGTGAATGTCTGTCCTGGGTCACGACAGGCAGCATACCACGCCAGTCAAGACCCTAAATACAAAAGTCGGACTTGGCTTGTCACGGGTGTCTGCCAGGGTTCCCCTGTGCTTTCCAGTGTCTGGCCCATTTCTCTTGCCTCTGGAAATCTCCTGGACCTGGACCCTGCAGTTCAGCAGCCCCTTTAGAACCTTCCACACCTTACTGATTCAAGATCCCTATAGATCTCTGCTCTGTGGATTCTTTTTTCTTTCACTCTTTCTTGAGCACAACTAGAACTTGTGACAGAGACATTATCACCTCCCATCTCCCATATGGCCCTGCCCCCATATTTACCAGAACTCACCCCTAATCCCCTGGCAAGAAAGTGGGTGTAGAGCAATTACAAAAGAGCATGGTGTTGCCCAAAGTATAGGATGCACCCCACCAGAAATTAGCTGACACACATGTTTTTTACTGTAGTAGCTATGTATTTATTTTAATATGCATTGGAGGAAAATGGAACTAGCATTTCAAATTGGTGATTTCAACGACAATATTACTTAGGAGAAGGTGAAATAAATGAGTCAATTTAAAGTAAAAAAATTAATAATAATAAAGGTGATGTGTGAATAAGACGAAAATTGCAGGGGTGGACTGTGAACAACTCAAGTCTGGATTGCCAGTAGTACTGATCACTAGCAGTTAACAAGACAATCAACAGCAAACTGTCCCATCCCAGGTGAGAAACTTCAACTTCTCTCGACCTCTCTCATCACTGAGTTGCTCCACTCAATCCTATAGTGCCATGTTCACCCAAGTGACCACAGATGTCCTAAAGAAAAGATGTCCTAATAGGACAGTCTGGGTGGTATAAACACTAAGACTCTGACCACAAAAAACAAAGGTTTATTCCTCAACAGTGTTGTGGTCGTTTTGCAGGAAACCTGCATCAAATTCATTTTTGCACAATTCCATGCTGCCAGGCTTAATTCTCCTCATGGTTTCAACTAATATTCTTTCCCTATCCACCCAAGGCATGATTGGGGAGCTGTAAAAACATGGCCATAAAGAGATTCACGTTAGAGCTCAGAGAAAGTTTCTCTTGTGTTTCCTTGTGTTTACTGCCACATAATTGGAGGTCTGGCACATAGTAGGCACACAATAAATATATGCTCAATCAAAGCTAACTAATCCTTGAGGCTAGACTTTTCAAATTCAAATTTGCAAATCCAGGTGTGTATCATGGTGCATCAGGTCACAGAAAGTCATAAAAACGCAGCCCTGAGATTTTAGACAAAGCTTTAATTTTCCCCAATGGTAACTCTCTTAAAATATTATTTTTATAAAAGAAGCACAATCTATATGACCTTTTGGGGGCAATTTGGCAAAATCTACTAAAATGCAACTGCACCAGCAATTTCTACTTCTAAGGCAGAAACCCACAGAAACACTTCCACAAGGTGCAAAGAGACACATTCACCCCGCAAAAGACTAGAGACACACAGAATGTCCAGCATTAAAAGACTGGTTAAATTGTGCATGGACACAAGGGGATATCCTGTGGCCACTAAAACCGAGTGAATGTGCACTCTGAACTCTATGGAAAGATCTCTAAGATGCTGCTAAGTGCAGGAAAAGCAAAATGCAAAAGAGCAAGTGCAGTAGCCCCGCTGCTAAACTGTAAGATAAACTTTAAAACGACAATACTTACACATTAACATGCATGTAAACATAAATATGTATCAACAAAGTCAGATGGATATGCACCAACTCATTTTCTCTGAAAGCACTCATGAAGTTCTGGGATGTTATGGAAACTTTGTAGTCAGAAAAAAAGTTTAAAAACAGGGTTGTACTCATATGTAAAAATGCATACATAAAAAAAAGACATGGAAAAATTGTCCCCTTCCTGTGGGCATGGCCCTCACACCTGTGCCTCTATGACCAGGTATAGATTCGTTCCCCCTGCATTGCTGGAGAAAGGCTCCAGCAGCACTCTCTGAAAAGGAAGAGCACTCCTTTTGTAGGCAAGGACCCTTCAGGCAGGAACATCCCTGTGTCCCTATAAGAGAGAGGACGGTGTCCCACATTCTCCACCAGCCAGGCTCGTGGCCCTGTCACTGGTTTTCTCATCCAACTTTCTGGCCGTCCCTGTGCAAAAAGACACTGCAGACACAAGCACACCACCAGAAGAGCGCCCTTTCTGAACTGGAAGATATTTTTGTGTTCTGAACTTTCTGGTATTTTAGGGAACTTGAATTATTATTGAAAATCCTTTCTTGGGACTTTATGCTTTTATTTAAATACACATATACAAAATTCAACCACAAGAACAACTTCCCAAAAGGAAATGCTAACAGGCCACTGGCAAATACAAGCTTTATTACGACTAAGCAACTCAGAGGCAGAACCAGTCTATCAAATTTGAAAATAAGGAGAGCTATGTAAAAATGAGCTATGTAAAAATAAATAGTTTGTGCAAAGTATAAATGATTGCTGGAGGCAAGGAGAGCTGGCCTCTCGTTTTCTCCTTCCCTCTCATCCGCATCCTCCCCCCTTGTCTACCCTGGAATAACATTGCTCAGGGCTATAACCATCTGTAGCTGCCAGGGGAAAGCACAATACACTCAGAAACTCTTGGACCCACACATCCCAGAGCTCAGAACTGCACGAACAAAAGGTTAGGGGAAGGGGGATGGGGTAGAGAGAATAAAGGCTTAAAGATTAAAGTCACAGGCAGAGACAGACGGCTCCATTTTTTAATAACTGAAAACACGAGTTGGGTCTGAATGTATCCATTGTTTAGCAGAGGGGGCAGTCTATGCAGGCAGGACTGGCTGGCGACAGGCTGCCTTCCCATCAGAAATGAGATTCACCAAAATGGGGAGAGGCTAGGGCAGACCTCAGCCCTTAGCTCCATTTACTGATGATAACGTAGAGCCCAGCAGCCAGGTGAATATCAGATCACTGCTACCCTGGGCCATGGAAGAAGAGGGACTTGCAAAAAAGGATATCCCTCACGTGGCCCTCAAGGAGTCAGTGACTCTGGTCTTCTCCCGCACAGTTGCTGTGGGGAGTGTAGACTGGCAAGACCTTCTGAGAAGCAACTTGGCAACTTGTATCAGAGGCAAAAAAAAAAAAAGGCATATGCCCTTTAGCCCCGTGATTCCATGTCTACAACGCCCCAGGAAATAATCCAACCCAGGACAGACTTTGATGTACAAAGATATTCTGTGCAGCATTATTTACAATACCAAGAAGTCAGAAACAACCTAAACGTCCAATGCTAGAGGGAATAGTTAGTGTTTATTTATTTATAATCTGCCCTACGGCAAAAAGGATGTAAAAAGCAACTTAGTAAAATACACAGAAAAAGGGAAAAATGCAAGAGAGGGAATCATGGCAACAGAGAGAAAAAAAAGTATTCATTTAAAAAAATGAGTCCAGAGATGGGCTACAAATTCTTAATACATCGTGAGCATTCAAATTTCCTAGAGGCGCCACAAGATAAAACTACCACATCACCACCAATAATAACAGCAGCTGCTATTTGTTGAATAACTGCTGTGTGCCCCTCACTGTATGAGGTTCCTTGAGGCCTCTCAGTAATCGACAAGGTACGAGTCATTCTGTCCCCATTTTATAGATTAGGAGGCCTAGGCCCCAAAGGCCACCCAGAGCCAGTTAATGACACAGTTTTTTTTTTGTTTAGTTTTAACTTTGATAAGTTAAACTACATATACAATGTAGTTGAATTTCATGTCCCTTTACCAATTCCTCTTTCCTCCCTCCCTCTCCTCCCTCCCCCCCATCAACATCATATCTGTTCACTTGTCTTAACAAGTTCAAAGAACTGTTGAGACACAATTTTGAACACAGGTTTCTCTAAGTCAATGCTTTGTATGCTTTCCACACAGCCACATGCTTAGGTAAATACTGTATGTATACAATGGAACTCCTACAGGCATGAAAAAATGATGCTTACAGAAAGTGATTAATGGTGTGGGAAAAATGCTTAGAATATAATGTGAAATTTAAAAAGCAGAAAAAATTACATGAAATATATAATTTCAACCATGTAAATCAGATCATTATTTTCTTCCTTATAGTTTTGCCTGTTATTCAAATTTTCCAAAATAGGTCTGTATTAGTTTTATAATCAGGGAGCTAGCCAGTTAGCTCAGCTGGTTAGAGTGTGGTGTTATAACACCAAGGTCAAGGGTTCAGATCCCTGTACCGGTAAGCCACCAAAAAACCCCCATAAAAACATAGTTTTATAACCAGAAAAAGATGACTTTGTATTTAAAAACTATATAAAGAGTCACTATGTTCTTGTATCACAGCACATATCCCTCCCATATGCACACCAACTAACTTTTGTTTTAAATAAAAATCCTACATAGGCAGTAGAATCAGAAAATATACATGCCGAGTCTTGGGCAAAGGAAGATCTTGTGTCTATATCTACCGTCCTGTTCATCATAAATGAACTATTTCATTTGGCTCAGAACCTTGTCTTTACACAGTTATTTGGGGTTATATAGCCTTATAATAGCCTGAAAGAAGGCTGAATTAAAGTACCTTAATTCGCTTCCTTTGGGTGGCTTCCACTTTTCTGCTATTACATTAAGTTTGGCCTAAAGGTTTCTTCAGACATAGTGAGCTGTAGCCTGCCTACCTGATGTGCAAGCAGACTGTGACCTAGTCTCTTAACGAGTAGCCAAGTCTCAGCCAGTCACAGGCAGCCAGCTGTTTCTGTGCTCATGTCCCTTTCTGTATGTTAATTTCCTTTTTCTTTCTATGAATCCTAGCCTACCACACGGCTGCCCCGGAGCCCTCCGAACCCAGTATGGCTGCCCTGGAGCCCTCCGAACCCAGTATAGTTCTGCCTGATTGGTGAATCACTCTTTGCTCAACTAAACTGTTATATTTAATTAGTCTAAAGCTTCTCTTTTTAACATCTCTTATAAGTAATGCTGTGAAGAACACCTTTGTGCATAGAGCTCTTGCTCACTTCAGGTTATCCCCTAGAAGACGAATTACAAAATCACCAAGCAGAATTTATTTAAGTATCCATATAGATTTTCCACAATTAGTCCCCTGAAGGGCTCGGGCTAAGCCAAGCTTTCTAATAATTTATTGTTAAAACAACCGTCCCATTCCCCCCCAGCCACTGCTGGCCCATGCCCCTGAAGGCACCTGACCTGCCATGCCTCCTAAAGGCCCTTTTTGTCCTACCAGGAAAGAGGACAATGCCACAGACAGGACAAATTCTCCCCCAGGCAGGAGCTCAGCACCCTCCACTGGGAAGGTCATGCAGTCAAGTTCCTGAGGAAGCCCCAAGGGGCTCAGATGCCTCCCAGCCTTGTAGTTTCCATTAAAAACACTACACGGGTACCCTGTGTGTTTTGTGAACTGGAAAGATTTCATGTCCCAAGAAGGGAGAAAGGGAGAAGGGGTATGCAAAACGTGAGCTCCACACCAGGAATACTGGGTAAGTATAGCCTTTGTGGTGTCCTAGCTTTCCATGCTGCTTGGGGTGGGTTTTTTCCTCTTCGCTCAAGCATCTGGAGGAATCAAGTACTCTCCACCCTACCCCCTCCAAAGAGCAGGTTACTCTTGCACAGAAACAGCTACTCAGTATTCATGACTCCCTCTCACATAGATAAATGCACTATTTCTCTTCTTCTTTGCCCTCCCATTGCAGAGGAAAAAGAGATCTGCTGACACCCAGAACTCTTCTTCCTTTGGAGGAGGGAGGCAGAAAAGAGGGAGAACAGAGCAAAGAGAAATGGCTTCAGAGCTGGACAAGCAATGTGCAGATCCTGGCCTGCTGATTAGTGTGTGAGCTTGGGCGAGTCACTCTCCCTTGCTGTGGTTCAGTAATAGGCAGCGATGATGCGATCCTTACAGGGCGTGGTAAAGATCACAGAAGGTGACACTTGTAAAGCACCTATGTATATGGTAGCTGGCATAAAGCAAAGAAGTTAATTCATCTTTTAATATTTTAAAATCATTATTACCACCCAGATGCCAGGCTGTGGCGCCACGGCTCTAATGTCTGGAATCCTGCTCACAGCAACAATTGCAGAGCTACTTATACTGTTCGTGATGCCAGTTGTAAAGCTAGGTGACCACACCAGTTGTCAGGCTCTTTTACCTG
>NW_007728683.1:191444-195761 GCF_000696425.1 Galeopterus variegatus | reverse complement strand
GATGCCAGTTGTAAAGCTAGGTGACCACACCAGTTGTCAGGCTCTTTTACCTGCTGGTAATCCTGCACTGACTAGGCCTATTGTCGAGCTAAGGCTGGGTCTGGAGCCCACAGACCCCTCAAGCCTATTCACAGACTGGGTCACAAACCCTTCACATGCCAGGCTGGGTCCCCAGACCCCTTCACGCAGGTCTATGAGCTAGGTAGCCGGCCAAAAGGTCCTTGGAGCCATAGGTTGGAAAGCATGAACAGGGCGGATGCCCGAGGCAGACACCCACCTGCCTGCTTCACTAAAACTCCTCTCTCTCTCTCTCTCTTCCCCTCCCTACTTCCCTTTCCCTTCCCCCCCCAACACCAGAATAGCAACAAAACTAAAAAAGATACATTGGCAGCATGAGCACTAACCACACACATGCATGCACACAGAATTTGCTTACAATGGGTGTGCTGAACCACACCCAACCAGACCCGAGGCAAGGGCCCTGACCGAACTGTCCTATTTTCCCAACACAGGCAAATGATCATCTGAGGGGGAAAAATTATATAACTGAACAAATGAATGAATGCAGGAAAACGGACCTTGCCAACACCCAGGCTAGGTGCAGAGCAAGCAAACCCCTCTCCCCTGCAGTACCCGTAGCTTAGTCCTGTCACAGCCTGGAGGAGCCCACTGCCAGATCTGCTGGAGAAGGGAACTGACTCCTTCCTCTTCTACGTCTCTTTTGGAGGCTGCTCTGGAGAGTGCTTTCTTTCTAGGGGATATATGGCAACACAATAGGACCTTGTGTTTGGGGCCCCACTAGTGTTAGAATATCCATCAAATCCCCTAAGATCTGACAGGAGAACTTCAGTGACACATAGGGACAACAGAAGTGAGGTCTGGGAGACCCACTTCTGGAGAGGACACATCACCAGTAACCAGTGAGGGCATCCCAAGTGTCGAGTGTCATTACCCTGCTGGACACTTCATAAGCACCATCCTGTTTAACCCTCGCCACAGCAGCAAGAGGGAGATGGCATCATGCCCATGTTGTCATGTAAGATCATGGAGCTGGTAAGTGGCAGTGCCAAAATTTGAACCTAGACTCTAAAATCCAGGCTCTTTTTTTCTATAATGGGGCATCATGCCCATGTTGTCATGTAAGATCATGGAGCTGATAAGTGGCAGTGCCAAAATTTGAACCTAGACTCTAAAATCCAGGCTCTTTTTTTCTATAATGCTGTATAGTTCCTTGATTAAAGCAAGCAGGTGCCCCCTGCTCTGGAGCTTGTGTAGCCTCTAGAAGAAAGAAAAATATCTCTTAGGGTCCATTATATATTATTACTAACACCTACCAACTTCAAGCATTTCTTTCTTTTCTACCCAAGTAGACTAAAATATTGGAGGTGGGGGGTGTCTTCTACATTCTTCGTGTGTCCCCCCCAAAGAGCACACGCTCCTCCTTCTAACATTACAGGTGCTCAGTAAATATTGTAGAAAGAGTTAATCAATCAATTAATTACAGTAGATGAAAAGGGTCAAAAGACAAAGGAATTAAATAGAAGGGTGGAGAAAAAACAAGCTATGGACTAAATCAGCACAGGGTATAAGCATTATAAAAATACATTTAGCTGTCCAGTTAGCTCAGTTGGTTAGAACATGGTGTCATAACACCAAAGTCAAGGGTTCAGATCCTGATACCAGCCAGCCGCCAAAAAAATAAACAAATAAAACAACTGTTATGTCAAGGAAGACCCCTGACCTTTGGGGTTCTCTGTTCTGGGTGTCAGAGCAGTAGGTGGCAAGGGTGAAGGGGAGGAATGTGATTAGAGAAACAGCCAGCTGAAGTTCCAGAGCCTGGCTCAAAACACCACAGGCATACCCTTTAATGAGTCTGTGGAAGAACAGGCTCAGGGCCCGCAACAGCCACCATGGTCTCCAAGCACGCAAACAGGAACTGGGTAAGGGTCACTCACGGGGAGAACTGCCAGGTTCTCACACATGACTGCATCAGATTCACACTGCAACCTGGAGGGAAATGAGGCATCAGCTCCATTTTACAGATGGGCAAGCTGAGGCTCGGAGTGAGGCAGCGGCCCGGGCCACACAGATGACAACCAAGGCAGCCAGGGCTCTGCCAGGCTGGTTAGACACCACACAGCTGCCCTGGCTGCCACTTCAGGGATAGCTCTGTCACTTCTACTCTCACAATGCCACCCACACTATCACTTATATTTTTCTTTATATCACTAATCTTGCCTTGTTTTCTAAAATTGACGTTTTTCCCTTACATGAAAATTTATATCATTTTATCCAGCAATTCCACTCCTAGGTATATACCCAAAGGAATTGAAAACAAGGACTCCAACAGAACTTGTATGCCACTGTTCACAGGAGCATTGTCCACGACAGGCAAAAGGTGGAAGTAACCCAAGTGCCCATCAACAGATGAGTGGATAAACAAAATGTGGTGTACACATACACCGGAACATTATTCAGCCTTAAAAAGGAAGGAAATTCTGATATGTGCTCCAACACAGTGAACCTTGAGGACATTATGCAAAATGAAATTAGCCAGACACCCAAGGACAATTACTAAATAATTCCACTCATAGGAGGTCCCTAGAGTAGTCAAATTCATAGAGACAGAAAGTGGAATGGTGGTTGCCAAGGGCTGGGGGAGATGGGAACGGGGAGTCAGTGTTTAATGGGGTGATGGAAAAGTTCTGGAGATAGATAGTGGTGATAGTTTCACAACAATGTGAATATACTTAATGCCACTGAATCATACACTTAACAATGGTTAAAATGTCAAATTTTATGTGATATACATTTTACCGTAATAAAAATTACCCCCAAATAGAAAACTTTATATGGCTGCCATAAATGGAACTATGACATGTCAAAATTAGAGGGCAACCATGAAAAAAATAAATGGTAACCACTGCTGGTACACTTCTGCCTTCTGTGAGGCACTTGCCCCGGTGAGGGAGAGAAAGGAGTGATGTTCAAGGAGCCGGTGCTCACAGGCCGCTCTCCTTGATGTGGTCAGAGGGCCAGTGAGAGGACTGAGAAGGAAGGACTCACTCAGCAGGTGATTCAGTCTCACTTCATCTGAGCAGCCCCTCACACCGCGCCCGTCTCACTGTGGGCGGGTACCCAACTGGGCTCCAGCAGTACCTGTAGGCCTCATCTCATCTGTCGAGCTCCCCACAGACCCACACAGGCAGGATGCGCAGTCCTCAGGCTCAGCCGTCCTTTGCACACGATAGCCCCTCTATTGTGCTCCCAGGGGAGGAAGGCCAGAAGGACAATGGGTGAGCCAGGCTGGGCAGGAATCCAGTAAGATCACCGTGCCCCCTTAAGCACAGGGCTCCTGGGCATTGAGGAACTGGGAGCTTGGGAAAGAGGGGTGCTGCCAGCAAACTCTGCAGATGAGGCAGCCCGAGCAAAGAGGGGCTGCTGGCAACCTACCCTACTTGTACAGTCAAAACATACAAGGACGTTTGCAAATAGTCAATTAGATGTGATCCTGTGGAATAATAATACCAAAGGTCCAGGGTGGAAGGCATTAGCTATGCATTCCAAATACCTGATTTCAGGGCCAGTCTGCAAGGCAGATACTTTCACCATCAGTACAAAGGGTCAACAATGCCATGGCCACCAAACTTTTGCCTGGGGGCAACATGGCAGCTAGCCAGGAATCTAAAAGCTGCACCTGATTGGCATAAAACAAAATCGAATGGAGCCCCTTTCATCTACTCCACAAAAGAGAGGACCTGAGGCTGCCTGCCTCGCTTGCCGTCCCCTCACCCTGCCTGCTTGCCAGGCCTCATCTTTTTTTTTTTCCTTTTTGTCTTTTTTCCTGACCGGTAATGGGATCGCAACCCTCGGTGTTGCGCCCGTAAGGCGACCAGCAACAGGATCGCAACCCTCGGTGTCGCGCCCGCACCGTGCTCAACCAGTGAGCGGACCGGTCTCTATATGGGATCCGAACCCTCGGCGGGAGCGCCGCCATGCTCCCAAGCACCGCACTCTACCGAGAGCGCCACCGGGCCGGCCCAGGCCTCATCTTGATCTCAGCAGAGTTCTCACCCTCTCCCCATACCCACACCTCACAGCAATTCTGTTCGAAGCTCCCTCTCTTCCTCCCTCCCTCCTTGAAACTGCACTGGTCACCCAGTTTAGCCTGTCTATTTCCTAACTTGGGTTTCTACCCTCCTTTCTTTTCATCCCTCCCTTACCACCCTGCCTACAGGCCCTGGCCTCCAAAATGGACTCCTGGACTCTCTCCCAACGCCCCAATGATGCCAGAGTGAGCTTTGTAAACCACAGATC
>NW_007728683.1:188785-190697 GCF_000696425.1 Galeopterus variegatus | reverse complement strand
TCCCTTACCACCCTGCCTACAGGCCCTGGCCTCCAAAATGGACTCCTGGACTCTCTCCCAACGCCCCAATGATGCCAGAGTGAGCTTTGTAAACCACAGATCTGTACTTCCCTGCTCAAAACTCTACAAAGGTGCCGACTGCTCCCCAAACAAAGTCTGAATACCTTGGCCCAAGATAAAAGGCTTGCTATGGTTTGAATATGTCCCCCAAAGTTCATGTGTTGGAAACTTACCTGCCACTATAAACACCTTTAAGAGGTGATTAGGTCAGGAGGGCTCTGTCCTCATAAAGGGATTAATGCCGGTATTGCGGGAGTCGGTCAGCTATTGCGGGAGTAAGTTTTTGATAAAAGAATGGATTCAGCCCACATTTCTGTTTCACATGCTCACTTCTGTCTTCCACCCTTCTGCCATAGGATGACCCTCGCCAGATGCCAGTGCCATGCTCTTGGACTTCCCAGCCTCCAGATCTGTGAGGAATTTTTTTTCTTTATAAACTACCTAGTCTGTGGTGTTAGCAGAAGAAACAGACTAAGACAGGCCCTTCATAACCTGCTTCCAGCCTGCTTCTCCAGCTCACCTCTGGCTGCTCACACCTGTGACCTGATCACACAAGCCTTCTTTGGGTTGTCCAAACCCACTAGATCCCTTCATGTGTCTGAGCCTCTGTGCAGACAGTGGCCATTTCCTGAAGCTCTCCATCTCTCATTGCCACCAGGCAGACTCCAACTCACCCATCAGGACCCCACACAAATTCTACCTCCTCTGTGAAGCCTTCCCTGACTCCTACCTCTGAACCCCTATGACACGCTCTACAGTCCTTGACTATGGCACATCTACCTCATATTCAGCATATTTGCTTTATAAGTCTATACCCTATCCTCCAACTCAATGAACAGTGGGTCCTACAGGGCAGGCCCACTTTTATCTGCCAGATGTTCTCAGTGCCTGCATTCAGAATGCCCTGCTCTCAGCATGTGCTGAGTGCACATTTGTAAAAAACAGACAGACATCCTCCCTCCACCACTTGTGTCCATTCATGATGAAGGACTTTTTTTCTCACAAGCAACAAAAACTGACTAATTATAAGCAAAAAGGGAGATTTACAGAAGGATCCTGGGTACCTCACTGAAGCTCTGGGAAAGCCCAGAAGCACAAAAGCTCTTAGGACCTCAGCAGCCTTCTCTCTGGTCTAGCACACTACTTCATCAACATACCAATTTCCAGAACTCCTATTTTCCCTGCCTCTTCTTCCCAAGTTTCAAATTCCCAGGGAGGAGCATCTTTTCAGTCCATCTTGGTTCAGCTATCTATCCCTGGACCAATTAAATATGAATGGGGTGGGGGTGGTCAGGGTGGCCAGATTAAGTGTGGTTCCTAGGTGCCCACCCCTATATAGCAGGGTTTTATCAGACCTTTTCAATTGATGTCTCCAACATCTCATATTCATGTTCAAGGTTTAAATTATAAAAGTAACAGCATTACCATGCTGAAACACAGTGATAATACGGATGTTAGAAAACCTGCTTATATCATTCCTGTGGGCAAGAGCCTCAGCACTGTCCTCAGGCTTCCTAGGGTGTGCCATGGAGATAACATGGTAAGACAGGCAGGAAAGGTAAATATAGTGATGTCTGAGGAGCTGGAGAAAGAGTGCCCTCCCCATAGCTCAATAGCAATCCTTTACTATTAACTAATCCCTAAAACTCTAGGGGCAAATGCATTTCAGAATTCAGAACTTTTAAAAAAGTAATTCAGAATAAGGATACACATATAAATCAATGGAATAGAATGGAGAGTCCAGAGGGCTGGCCAATTAGTTCAGCTGGTTAGAGCATGGTTTTATAACACCAAGGTCAAGGGTTCCAACCCCCTTACCAGCCAGCTGCCACAGAAAAAAAAAAAAGAAAAA
>NW_007728683.1:187412-188671 GCF_000696425.1 Galeopterus variegatus | reverse complement strand
TTTCAGAATTCAGAACTTTTAAAAAAGTAATTCAGAATAAGGATACACATATAAATCAATGAAATAGAATGGAGAGTCCAGAGGGCTGGCCAATTAGTTCAGCTGGTTAGAGCATGGTGTTATAACACCAAGGTCAAGGGTTCCAACCCCCTTACCAGCCAGCTGCCCCAGAAAAAAAAAAAAGAAAAAAAGAATTGAGAATCCAGAGACTCTCACATTTACAGTCAACTGATTTTCGACAATAGTGCCAACTCGAATCAATGGAAAATAGTGTTTTCAAGAAATAGTACTGAGACAACTGTATGTCCACAACCTTACACCACATACAAAAATAACACCAAATAGATGAAAGACCTAAATGTAAGAGGTAAAATTATAAAATGCTTAGGAGAAACCATAGGTATAAATTTTCATGACCCTGGATTAATCAATGGCTTCTTAGATATGACACCAAAAACACAAGCAAAAGAAAAAAAAACTTGACCAAAAGTGTTTTTGCTTCAAAGGGCACTATAAAGAAAGAGAAAAGACAACCCACAGAATGGGAGAAAACATTTGCAAATCATGTATCTGATAAGGGACTATTTAGAATATATTAAAAATAATTCAATTTAAAAATGGACAAAGAGCTGAATAGGCATTTCTCCAGAGAAGATATATTAATGGCCACATGAAAATATGCTCAACATCACTAGTCATCAGGGAAATGCAAATCAAAACCACAATGAGACAGCACTTTACACCCGTTAGGATGGATATAATCAAAAAGACAGACAATAGTAAGAGTTGATGAGAATGTGGAGAAACCGGAGCCCTCATACACTGCTGGTGGGAATGCAAAATGGTACAGCTGCTTTGGAAAACAGTTTGGCAGTTCTTCATAAAGTAAACATAAAGTTATCATATGACTCAGCAATTCCACCCCTAGGTATCTACCCAGGAGAACTAAAAACATACGTTCACACAAAAATTTGTTTATAAAACTATTCACAGCAGCATTATTCATAACAGTCAAAAAATGAAAACAACTCAAATGCCTATCAACTGATGAATGGATTTCTTAAAATGTAATATATCTATACAATGGAATATTATTCCACCTTAAAAAGGAATGAAGTACATTCCTGATGCTATAACATGGGTGATCCTTGAAAACATGCTAAGTAAAAGAAGCCAGATACAAAAGGCCACATATTATATATGATTCCATTTACATGGAATGTCCAGAATGGGCAAATCCATAGAGACAAAGTAGATTA
>NW_007728683.1:186394-187178 GCF_000696425.1 Galeopterus variegatus | reverse complement strand
ATATGATTCCATTTACATGGAATGTCCAGAATGGGCAAATCCATAGAGACAAAGTAGATTAGTGACTGCATAGGATAGGGGGAATGAGAAAATGGGGAGTGACTGCTACTGGGTATGGGGTTTCTTTTTGGCTAATAAAAATATTCTAAAATTGATTATGGTGATGATTGCACAACCCTGTCAATATAGTAAAAAGCAATGAACTGACACTTTAAATGGCTGAATTATATGATATGTGAATTATATCTCAATAAAGCTGTCATAAAGTCTTTTTAAATATGTTTACCATACAAAGGAATGTTCTATTATAAATTAATGTTACACACAGATGTCCATGTTGTATCGTTTAGTAAAAAGAAGTTACATATCAAGTATTTCATAATATTAAATTATGAAATTATGAATAAAAATATATTATCCCCCAAAATAATAACAGTACATACACAAATACGCCATACATTATATAACACCCTAGCAGAGATGCAGCTATTCCCTATAATCAAACGTTTAAATATTCACACTAAATGGGAAAAAAAAGCTATAAATAGCCTCACTCCGTTCAGATTGGGTTTTGCATCCAAACTCCCAAAACCATGCTTTCGGTTTTTAGAGCTATTTCAATTTTGGAACTATGGATAAGGTATGATAGACCTGTATTTCTTACCATGTCCAGGTAAGTTACAAAATACAGCCATTGCTGCTAACTCATCCTGAAGAATTTACTGTGCAACTAGGAATCTCAAAAATACCTCTGGGAAATGTTAACTTTAGAAATATGCAGAGA
>NW_007728683.1:183650-185785 GCF_000696425.1 Galeopterus variegatus | reverse complement strand
CGGTCCGGTACGGGGGCAACACTGAGGGTTGCGATCCGTTGCCGGACACGCAAAAAAAAAAAGACAAAAAAAAAAAAGAAATATGCAGAGAGTTTAATGTAGCTAATTCTGTAAGAGATAGGAAAAGAAACAGATGCCCTTCATTTTAAACAGAATCAGAACAGTGTGTCATCACTAACAATAATATTCACAAAGAGGAACTGGCCAGTTAGCTCAGTTGGTTAGAGCATGGTGTTGATAACACCAAGGTCGAGGGTTTGATCTCTGTGCCAGCCAGCCACCAGAAAAAACAAAAACAAACAAACAGGAAAATATTCACAAAGACCAAATAATAGCATGGAAAATATATATTATGTCAAAGCAAAATATAAAACTATAGAGATGGATGTAAATCAATATACTGGTAGGTACGTAAGTATTTAACCTATGCATTATAAACTTGGAAGAAAATATATACAATGGAATATTTTCAGCCTTAAGAAGGAAGCAACTGACACATGCTACAACATGGATGAATCTTGAGGACATTGTGCTTAGTGAAATAAATCAGTCAAAAAAGGACAAATACTTCATCATTCCATTTATATGAGGTCCCTAGAGTAGTCAAAGTCACAGAGGCAGAGAGTAGAATGGTGGCTGCCAGGGGCTGGGGGAGGGGAAGGGGGAGTTGTTTCATTCCCCATTCAGAGTTTCAGTTTGGAAAGATGAAAGCGTTCTGGAGGTGGATGGTGGTGTTGGTTGCACAACAATGTAAATATGCTTAACACCACTGAACTGTATACCTAAAAATAGTTAAAATGGTAAATTTTATATTATAGATACTTTACCACAATTTTTTTAAAACTTGGAAGAAAATACAAGAAAACATTAAAAGCAGTTGGTGGTGGAATTTGAGGGCATTTGGAAGTCCAGATCAATCAGGTACACCTATTTTTTTGCTTTGATGCCTCTCTACGTAGTCTTACCATCTCTCTGGGAACACTAAAAGAGCGGTCCAGAGCTACAAACAGAAGCCCAGTGGTCTGCACTGCTATTCCTGCTGGCAGTGTCTTCCCAGGAAGTGCATGCAGAAAGCATGTCTTCACAGTCACACTTAAACCTCAGAATACAAACTGTGCCCACTCTCCACCCAATCATGTCTTACACAGACAAGGAATAGAAAGTGACTTTATGTCAAGTCATTTGACGAACACTTGAGGAGCCTTCAAATCCTTCTCCCAATAGTCTATGAATGAGCCAAATGAAGAAGGAGTCAGTACATTAACTGAGGTCCTACTGTGTGCCGGGCACCACATGAGGTGCTATGCACACATTGTTCCTCACAACATGAGATCAAGTATTGCTATCTCTACTTTATAGACATAGAAGCTGTGGTGCAAAGAGATGACATATCTTGTTCCAGGTCACATTTCTAATAAGCGTTTTAGGAAGCAGCACTCCAAAAGCCTTCCTCGGGATGAAGTGATGATCTCTGGCAGAAAGTTCAAGAAAAGAGCCTAAGCTTCACAAGCAGAATTCAATAACTGGAGAATCTTATAGTATGTACAATCAACTCTGGCTGCATTTATGGGAGGCCAGCATAGCCTAGTGGCTCTGGAGCTCAAAAACTTGGGGTTAAATGTTTACTCCACCACTATTAGATGGATGACCCTCTTCAAAGGACCTAACTTTTTTAGATTTCAAGTGACATAAAAGAGAAGGAATGGAACTGTGTCTAACTCATTAGGGATTTATCAGGATTAAATGACATATATGGTTAAAGGATTCAAAGCTCAATAATGCTAGCTACTAGAAGTACTAGCAATAATATTTATTCTTTTTTTTTTTGATTCAACGAACAGTTTTTTTTTTAATTGAAAAAATATTTTTATTTTTATTTATTTTTTTCTTCCAAATTTTATTTTATTTTGTCCATATAAAATGTGGTTGATTATTGTGGCCCATTACCGAGACCTCCCTCCCTCCTCCCTCTCCCTCCTCCCTCCTCCCTCCCAACAATGTCCTTTCTGTTTGCTTGTCGTATCAACTTCAAGGAATTGTGATTGTTGTGTCTTCTTTCCTCCCCCCCAAGGTTTTTTTTATGTATTTATTTATTTTTAGCTCCCACAAATAAGTGAGAACATGTGATATTTCTC
>NW_007728683.1:181909-182969 GCF_000696425.1 Galeopterus variegatus | reverse complement strand
TGATATAATCCCATTTGATCATTTTTCCTTTGGTTGCCCGTGCTTTGGGGGTCATATTCATGAAGTCTGTGTCCAGTCCTACTTCCTGCAATAATATTTATTCTACTTTCTCACAGCAACTCTAACAGGTAGGTATTACAAGCACCATTTTTACTTATGATAAGCCTGAAGCTCAGAAAGGTTAAATAAATTGCCTACAATCACTTGGCTAGTAAAATGATAGAACTAGAATTCAAGCCTGGATCAGTGGGAATCCCAAAGAAGAATAAGATTATAAAGCACAAAAAGAGGGTAAATAAAAAGAAAGGCCTCTTCTTGCTCCTCCTCTCTGGCAACCCCACACACTCCAAGACCACTCCTCCCAGCCCCCCCACAGTGGCTGTTTGGAAGCAGGCCAAGAGCCAAAGCAGCAGCTGTCACCAGGTCTCTGCTGGCAGCAGGGCTGCTGGGAGCCCTCTGTGCCTCTCTGGGCAAGAGCAGTTACACTAACCCCAACTGAGAAGGCAATCTGCACAGGCCTGAGAGTGAGGACGCCCAGGCTCCAGCAGGATGCTGTCTCCAGGAATGCATCCCGTAATACGTGCACACAAACATGAAAGAAAGAATAACCAAGACCTTCCAGGCAGTACTATTTGAAATAGCACAGGGACATCCTTAGGGGATGAAACAGTATGTTGCCATTAAAAAGAATGAGGTGAAGCTATCACATACTGATATGACCCTATCTCCAAATTATACTCATAAATGAAAACTGATAATGCGTGTTGGGAAGGAGGAGAGTCTGGAGAATGGGGCACAGAGACAGGAAGAAGACACACTTTTCTCTGTACATCCTTTAGCACTACTTGAATTTTCTACCATGTAGATATATTACCTAATCAAAAACATAATACTATTTTTAAAAATCCTGAATTGGTCACCTTCTTTTTTTTTTTTTTTCTCCGTTTTTTTTGTCTTTTTTCGTGTCCGGCAACGGATCGCAACCCTCAGTGTCGCGCCTGTACCGGACCAGGACCGGCAACGGGATCACAACCCTCGGTGTTGCTCCCACACCTCACTC
>NW_007728683.1:156755-181899 GCF_000696425.1 Galeopterus variegatus | reverse complement strand
TGGGAGCGCCACCACGCTCCCAAGCGGCGCACTGTAGCAGTGCGCCACCGGGCCAGCCCCGGTCACCTTCTTAATATAGAGTTTTAGGTAGTTACTTGATCTGAGTCACCTTTTCTTCATTTATTTCTAAACGAAGAACAAAACCCTTCTCCCAGAATTCTTGGAGGGATTAAGTAAAACAATGTACAGTAACAGGCATTCAAACATGGAGCTTTATCACTGTTAGCTGCTGTCCCTAAACTAAATCTGGGCATCTTCACCCATCAAGAAAAAAACAAAAAACCTGACTTAACAACACAACCCTGCATTGCTCATGTTTCATTTCTCATTCCTCAGGATGTTTCTGAAGTTAAAGAAACCCAGCGTAAGTGTGCTGAGGAACCCACCCCCCACCAGCCCAGCAGGGGTGTCTGTAAGGATCAGATGTGCTGGGGGAGAAGAGCTTCTCCAACAAGAAGGACCCTTCAAGGGAGAGACACTGCAGAACTCCTTATCATAATCTCCACTAGCCGTTGCCAAGTTCTACTTCCATTTTATACTAAGCCTTCTTTTCTGTTTTTGTTTTGGTTTGGTTTTTTCATAAATCTGTACTCAGGATGGAGGCTGGCAGTATCCCTTGAGAACTAAGAACCATGGCTGAAAATACAAAAAAAAGTGCTCAGATTACCCAGTTGTTTGCCAAGGGCATGTGATCTGCTCAGAAGAATGCCAGCACAGGCTGTGGGTCTCGATGGGAGGACAGTAAACTGACAAGCTCAGAATGCTCTCCATGCCAGAAAGGATCTGGGAGTAGGAACAGTGAAAGTTATTCTCCCACATATTTTATCCTTCATCTGAAAGAGAAAGGCTGTCACATTGGGTGGAAAAGGCAAAGCCCCACAGGAGTCTCTGGAAGCCCTTCACCAGGAAGCCAGCCACATACCCACGTATGCCCAGGCTGAGTCCCCATGCCACCTATCAATGGGCATGGTTAGTCGTCCACATGTTCCCAGGCCATGTCCTGAAGTGCCCCCAAGACTATAAGGTTTTAAGGGACAATCAGGCCCTGGTACCTGCTACCCAGAAGCAATCTCCCAAGTTACTGAGGTCCTCAAATTCCTGAGATCAGGCAGATGGTCAAATCAAAGCTTCCAGAAGGGAAGGGTCTCCATAGACAACACAGAAATAAAGGACTTCACCACTCCATGAGACCCTCCTTTTTTATTTTTCATTTTTAAGTCACATCTGATTTTCAAACACTACACTTTCCTGGTGTCCCTGTCTTCTGCAGTAAAGCAACAATTCCCAGGCCTCACTGGCTCGGTAGTTTCCAGTGCCTGACAGCTCCTAGACCTGCTGCTCTGCTCCTGCCTGATCCCACTTGTGCAGGGCCTGGTGTCTCCCACTCAGTTAAGGGCAGGAGAAGCTGCATCTCCAGGACTGTCTCCATGGTGCTGCGCATCTGTTACTCAAGGTGCTTGGCTCTCTACAGCTGCCGTTTCAGACCATCCTCACAACTCTTTAAGGCCTTATTTCTTTTTTTTTTTTTTTTTCCTTTTTGTCTTTTTTTTCGTGACCGGCAACGGATCGCAACACTCAGTGTCGCGCCCATACCGGACCGGGACCGGCAACGGGATCTCAACCCTCGGTGTTGCTCGCTCAGCCAGTGAGCGGCTGGTCTGTATGTGGGATCCGAACCCTCGGCGGGAGCACCACCACGCTCCCAAGCAGCGCACTGTAGCAGTGCGCCACCGGGCCAGCCCTAAGGCCTTATTTCTTATTTTCCCCCATTTTAAAGATGAGGAAGTAGTGTTAAACAACGCCCTTCTCCTCAAGACTGCACAACCAATATATGCAAAGCTGAGTGTTCATGCCTCCGAATTCTGCCTGCCAGGTGGAAAAAAACAGGTGTCAGTGTTCTGGCTGTATAGAAAGAGAAGGGGTTATCAAAGGAGAAGCTACTCCCCAGCCAGGTCACCACAGTCAGGAATCCATACAGCACTTTGGATGGAGCATGTCTGGATGTATAGGACACAGGAGGATTTAGCCACAGATTGAAGCTCTTTTCAGTTTTGTCTTTTTAAGTACTCAATCTGACAGGACAAAAACAACTTCAAGTGCTTTGAATGATTTTTTTCAACAAAGAAAATTAAGTTGCTCCTATATGAGCAAAAAGGCCAAAAAAAAAAGAACATGAGGAAGGAACCTGGGCTCTCCTCTATGCTAAGCATAATACAAACAACAGATCGAAGATTTTTTTAAATTCAATTATTTCCTCATGTGTTTTGGTGGTCAAAACCTTGCAATTTGAGTTGGTCACTCTTAAACATGAATGTCAAAAACAGATCTTTATCTGCCTCCAAAAAAGTATGGATCTTGGGGAAAGAATTTTTTTTTACCTTGATAAGACAGTAATCTACCTTGCTGACTCAAATGTACTTGCATATTAATTGCTTCAGACCCCAAAATCCCTGCTGAACTGGCTAAATTGTGGGCCAAATTCAATAATCCAGCAGCTTCCCATTCAATGCCTCAGCAAGATAACTTTGCATGTTTAATTTAAAAGTACTGATCGCTTTTAAATGAAATGCTAACAACGCAAGCCCATCTGCCGGCCCAAACCACAGACCACAGCTGCATCTCTGATGGACAAGCTGCAAGCTGGAGAGCTGAGACTCAAGTCTGAGCAGCCTTTGGACAACAAGGTAAACAGTTTGCCATCTCTCTTCCAAATGGTATATGTTCCCCCAAAATCAAACTTAAAACATGCCCCTTTAGGTTAATTTCCCTGATATAAAGGCAATGAGATCTAGCTTCAGATACTCAAATATTATCTGCTCTGATTGATTGTATCTGATTAGCAAGAAATACACAGCCCTCTAGCCAATGTGAATGCCTATGCTATTCCAGCTGAACTGACCTAAGGCATTTTTTCCTTTCTCTTTTACAACTGTGTTCCATGTTTGACCCCTCAAATTTATTTTAAGTAGTTTTGCAAACAGTTTCCTCTCCTCCTTCCTCCCTCATGCAGCCAGCATCTCACGTTTCTCAAGCACAGAACATGTTTTGTCCACTTTGGGAAGTGGCACTTGGGGAAGTGGAGAGACTGCTTTGGTAAAATCAGAATCAGAAATAGGTTCCATTCATTTAAGAGATTAAAACAGTATTATCAAAGGCTAGTTTTTATTTCAAGAGAACAAGTCAGAATTAAAGCTGTGATTCCCAGGTGTCAAAATTAACCACAACCTTTCTAGCCTGTAAAAACAAATATTTTACTCCCTGGTATCACAGCAAAATTGCCCTAGAAATATATATAAAATCCCCATATTGTTTCACTACTTAGCTACATACACGCACTAATCACCATACTCAAAATACTTGATTGAATCTTTTCAAACCAAACATCCAAAGCATATTCAATAATAGTAACAATAATTATTACAGTAAAATAACAATTTCAATAATAATAACAGGGATTTGGAGATTAAGGGAATACAGTACAGGGAACACACAGTGAGAGCAGTTTTTAGTGTGTGGTAAAGTAAAAAGGTTTTGATAGTACAGGAAAAGAACAGTAAGTCAATCTGATTCATTTAGGGTTCTGGGCTTCTGGAATCACACGTATTCAATTGTAAAAAGATTCAATATGAATTTTTGAAATGTCAAACAGTAAACAAGTTTAACAGGAAAAAACAGTTCCATTTTGTCCTTGGATTTTATGTACTTCTACCAATTTGCCTGCCCCAAAAAGAACCTGCCTTTAGAAAGTTTTGTTTAGTGGGGCCGGACCGGTGGCGCACTGGATAGTGCACCGCTTGGGAAGCGCGGCGGCGCTCCCGTCCAAGGGTTCGGATCCCCGTCCGAGGGTTCGGATCCCATATACAGACCGGTTCCTGCTCACTGGCTGAGCGAGGCACGGGAGCAACGCCGAGGCTTGCAATCCCGTTGCCGGTCCCCGGTCCGGTACGGGGGCAACACTGAGGGTTGCGATCCGTTGCCGGACACGGAAAAAAGACAAAAAAAAAAAAAAAAAGAAAGTTTTGTTTAGAAATGTCACTTTTAAACTAGGTCTGAGTCAAAATACAGCAGCAGCAAAATCTGGTTCTGGCTTAGAAAACACTCACATGATTTGTCTGGGTGCTGCTTACTCCTCACAAAGAATGATCTGTAAAAGCGGAAGTTTCTAGTGCTTCTCCTCAGCCCCCAAAATACAAATTACTTATCAAAACTACTTCTAGTTTCGTTTTATATGCTGGACATTTTCATGACAAAAACGGTATTTAAATGTTTCATTTTATATGAAAATAAGATGATTTTCATATTTCAAATTTGCCCAAAAGAGACAGTCCTTTAAGACAATTAAAAAGACCTGGTTCCAAAATAATAAAATCTTCACTGAAAATTATTTAGTTCACACATTTTTACTACATAACTTGACTCCGAACAATGTGTTATTTGCTGTATTTGTATTGATCATGGTATACTATTTTGCCATAAGCTTCTACACATGTACCAATGTGCACATAAACTAATGCAACAGTCTGAAATTCACTGGACACCTCTGAAGTCCAATATGTGTGTCTAGAAGCATTTTTTTGAGAAACAGATGACCTACCTATTTACATAAAGGATGTTTACTCCATCTTTATGACTTGTGATTTCTCCAAATTCTAAACGTGCCACATGTTACCTACTGTCTGCTACTCTTCACTCATCTCTTTGCAAATCAATTTTCCTATTTATAAAAACAAACTTGAGCCTGCTCCTCTCATACAAATTTGACAAAAATGAACATCTCTATGTTTTAAAAAATTCACAGCCAACCTCCCCTTTAGTTTAACCAACATATGCAGCAGCAAAACGCAAAATGAGAGAACGTGGGATGTTCTACAGAGCTTGATGAGCTCCTGATAAGGAGTACTTTACCATCCCTAAACGGGTGTTTTCTGGCTCAGCTAAAGATGAAAAGCTTCTAGAAATTCCAGAGACATGCAAATCTGGGGGAAACTGAAAGTCAGCAAGATCCTTTTAAAATTGCTGTAAAAGTCTAACATTTTACTGACAGTTTAAAAACTTTAAGAGATATCATTTATATTTGATATACTTGGAAATGTGAATGCCCAAAAAATAAATAATAAATTAAGGGGGGAGATTTGCTTGCCCATTGAAAAGAGGGCACTCCCAATTAGTCTTTAGAAAAACTGAAGTTTTCTGAATGTTTCACTTTTTTCTCCAGGCCTATACATAGGCATACCTCAGGCTCTGAAAATATTAAGCTATTAAGGGCTTTTCCAGTCCTTAAAATAAGGAATCAACAAAATAAGGTTTTAAAAGGAGGAATCAATTAAAAAGGAGCTTTCCAAAACTTACTCATAAAAATTCATTTATAAGCCTCTTTACAACATTGAACCAATGATCCAGTATGTTCTTTATACTACAGACAATACTATAGCATTTCAGGGAAGCCCACATTTATAGCTGGCAACATAGTCATTAGAGACTCAGAGTCTTTATTATCAGTAGTAAGTAAAAGTAGTGGAAGTAACTGTAATGATGTTTATTAAAAGCTTATCACATACCAGATATATTTCTTCTTATCCTTAAAACTGTTCTTTCTGATTTTGCAGACAAGGATATTGAGGCCCAGAGAAGTTCAGTAATCTGCCCAAGATCATACAGCTAACAAATGTTCAAGCCAGGATTCAAATTCAGTTTCTCAGACTCTAAACCGCAAGCTTTTTCAATTATTCCATGTTTGCATTTATGCTGTTTGTGGGTTTTTTTTTTTTAATATTAATGCATAAATTATTTCAAGAAAAGTTAAGTTCCTTTCATCACGTATTTTTGGGTACAATTACATTTAGCAGTGATTGGCACCTATCATCTTCCAAACACAAAACAAGCCAACACTTCCTGCAGACTGATCATCTCTCCTGATGGACAAAACACACTCTTTCTAACACACCATGCACATCTCTCTTCTGGTTATGGCCCTCGGGCTACGTCGTCTCCCCCACTGTGGCCGTCCTCCTCTCAACGTCAACTGCACTCACAATTTTACACCCAGATCTATACAGTTAAGCACTTATACTCTGATTACTCCAAGTGTGTCAATTTAGTTTCTCTCAAACCAGATAATCACCAATTTAAAAGCAGAGACGAAAATCATGTATTACATATGATATCAGAAACTATCCATCCAGCTTGCCTACCCAACCAAAAACAAGAAGAGATTGTCAACAAATGGTTTATTTTTATGTGAACAGTCTTGTAAAGATTAAAAAATTAAACCATATCTAATTATAATCGCAATAGCTAGCACCATTTACTACACACTGAGTTTTCTAGGTTCTACACATTGAGATAAGTACTGAGATGCACTGAGATAGCTTATCTCATTGGATTCTCACAAAAAACTTGCAAGGTTATTCTCCCCATTTTGAAGATGAGAACACTGAGGTTCACAGCAATGCATCCTCACAAGCTAACCGCAGGGATGGGGTTCAAACCCAGGCCAGTGTGCCAAGCCCTAACTCTTCCAGCTACTCCTTATGACTAAGTACAGCTACAGGTGTCAGGGAAAGGACAAGATGCAGATCCAGGCCTGGTGCTAAGGCTTTACTGCGTGCCTAATAAAGGGTCTCACAACTGAACCCACTTTCTCTCCCTCCTTCTGAGAGTCCTGCCAAGCTTCTTCCAGCACTATGAGTTCCTCAAAAGCAAAGACCATGTCTTTTTCACGGGGGCCAGGTTGGGCTGGCATAGCCCACGTACCTGGGACTCATTAAATGGTGAGGTGATGTTGAATTTTATCAGCCCCTCCCAGAGAACTTCCCTCAGTGTCTGCCAGCCTCCACGTGGCCTGCGACCCCCGGCCTGTTTTGCCAGAGGTCAGTCCCCATTTTTCCACTGATGCTCATCTTTCTGTAAACCTCACTCACTCGATGTCACCTGTAACCGCCCACTGCCCTAGCTGCACAACAGGGGAGTCTGCGAGAGCACACGTGTGAGAGCTGTGTACTGCAGCCCTCTGCACAGCACTCCTCACAAGCCAAAACTAGCCACAGGGCAAGCACCTGGCACCAACAGAAAATGCTGAAGAGACCAACAACCACAAAAGAGGAGATAATTCCTAGCATTAGGGTACCTCCAGAGCATGAGATTTGATCCCAGGCTCAGGACCTGGGATTGACTTGGAGAAAAGGGGAGTTTTGCTGAAGTACTAGTAGGAAAAAGGGGGGTGGGGGTAGAATAGAGGAAGAGAGGAGAGGAGGAGAAGAGGGAGGGGAAAGAGAAGAAAAATAAAAGAAAGAATGCTGATGATGACATTAGACAGGAGAGAGGCCAGCTTTGTCCTGCATCCTGTTAAATAGCTAAGTAAAACAATGAACCTATTTTTTCCCCTCCTCTTCTTTGCCTTAAAAAAATTCAAGAATTCTATTTCCCTCTTTGAAACATAGCTCTTGCATAAATTCAATGCTCTTTCCTGCTGTCTGCAATGCCAAGGGAAGAGGACATTTGACTGTCCCAAGGACCTCAGAAGTGGATACACTCGGGTGTGAAACTACCAGGGCACCAGTCCACAGACAACAGTGGAACAAAGGTTGCTGCCATTTACTAGCACCTGCCACGTCCCAGGACTCTGCTAACTGTACCACAGTTACTACTGCTAGCCCTAACAGCAAGCCCAGAGAGCATAATTCCCCCTCCCTCCTCTTTTAAACAGGTGAAGCTACAGTTCAGAAAAGCATCATGTCCACAGTCACACAATAAACTAGTAGAAGAGGCAAAATTCCATTTTCAATCTTCCTGACTCCAGAGCCGAGGCCTATCGCACCACAGCTTCCTAACTCTCTGGAGGGTTCTGTGAGGCACGGTTTGGAACCTCCTCTGCACTTCCCAGAGGCAGCTATTAATTAGGCACAACAAGCAAAGCACCAAAGCCTAGAGTTTTCACAAACATAAACAATTTCACTTGCTCCAAAATATAAGAAGAAAACCGTGAAGGCTGAAATGAGTCAAAGGTAAATTAGATGCCCCCTACAAGGGGAGAGAATGTTGCTGAGCCCTTCGGGAAGGGATCCGATGCTAGTTAGGAATCTACGTGGGTGGCAGCACAGGCTTTCCGCGCTAGTCAGCTCTCCAGGCTGCAGGGTAGGGCCTCAGGCCCACAAAGGCCTTAAACCACCTCTGGATTTCACCGACCCTTCTCACCAAAGGGCACTTCCACCACGCCAGGGCAGCCAGAGAGCCAGGTAGGGCCAGAAGAAGTAGGGGGGGGAGGGGGGCCCTGAGAGAAGTGGCCAGAGCAAGGCTTTCCTCCAGGTGGCAGGAATAGCTTTCCCAGCCTCATCAGAGTGCCCGTCCCCAAAAGATTGCCATGCAGTCCCTGCAGTTCCCCTCATCTATCTGTGCAAGCCTGCGGACAAGGCTGGAGCTGGAGAGACAGGCCATCCACATGGCAGGCCGGGCCCCCGAGGCACCCTGCCATTATATATACATGGCCACACACAACCCTTCTCTGCTATCTTTATTTGGGGACACCATTCTCAGCAATATTTCTTCCATTTTCAACTCTTCTCCAGTATTGGTAAATATTGATAATTACCTCCAAATGCAAAATCGAAGAAGCAGTTTGTGTTTTGAAATGCGGATCATAATTCAGACTGGAAGCTTACACTAATCATTTGATGTTCACTTGAAAAGACCAGATAGGCTATGCAGGAACATTTCAGTAGGGAAACTGATAAGGAGAAGGGAAATAAAAATTACTGGTATTTACTCAGCCTGCGATGCGTGTGGAAGGAAACTCTTTTAAAAGGGGAGCACTTCAGAATGGTTATTCAATCTGAATTTTACAGATAGCACTGGAAATATTTTCTCACAGAATGCACTCTATCTCTACCATCATATCTCCCCAGTGCGTGGTTCACGTCATTCATTGCAGGAATTCTCACTCAATTTTGATACATTATGAGCTGATGGTGAACCAGAGTACACAAGGCATTCAAGAATCTCACTGGAAGTTACTACCATAGAACATCTGTCCCATTCCCTGCTTGCCAACCCTGCCTTAGGGAGTGAAGACGGAAAACAACCCAGAATCCACACGCAGAAACAACTCTTCATTCCCCTTACAAATGAGGCTCCTTTGGAAACTGAGGGTTCCGGCATTTTTCAGAAATCATCTTCCTGGAAAAACATGGTGTGAGTCTCTTTTGAAAACCTGCAGCTCAAAACCCTTCCTTTCCTACCCAGACCCTTCTACTAAAAGCCAGAACAGGAGCTTCCCAGGGAAGCAAATGAGAAGGCCACCCATGGTTCTCCTTACTAGGCACTGTCAAATTCAAACTTCACATTACACGCCACTGATCAATTAGAAGACCATGGGGATGTCACACATACTAATCTATTCCACAGCTTCTGTGTCATCTATCTTATAAACACACTCCCTTTGGAAGATTTATGTTGCAATCACCAAGGATTAGAAGAAGACATCTGATTTCATACAGGGCTGAGCCTTGGAATCCGGTTTTCCTCCTCGACTGCTATCAGGGATGGAGCAGCAGCACGGCACCTCCCATCTAGACTGCGTTTTGCTTTGCTGCAGATGCTCACAGGGGCTAAGCCATGGATATGCTCAAAGAATCAAATAAACAGACAATCTGGAAAGAACTGGTTTGTCTCCAATCAAGAATCAGTGTCTGTGTCTCTATCCTGTCTAACAATGCCCCACCACCTCCAAATGTTCACCATTACTCAGGGGCCAGAGGGATCACTGCCACAGTAACTGATCCCTACTATGTGCCAGAAGCAACCACCTGTACAATGTGATCACCCACATGTAAGTGCACAAACAGGGGCAGAGAGGCAAGGTGGCACTGGAATGCCCAAGCTAGGGCCAAGTGGGAACTGGAATGCCCAAGCTAGGCCCAGGCCCTTCCTGTGCATGGGCCCTTCTCACTTCACTACACCACCCCATCGCCTCTGGCATGTCCTCAGTTTATGGGCCTTGCTACCGCTGTTGTTTTCAGTTAAACTCTCGGGTGTTCACATCCTGGAGGCCTGAAATTACTAGTACAGGTTGCAGGGTGGTGCACAGGGGTGATGTTAGATCCCAATTCTGGCACAGGCTGTAATTTGGTGGGATAGGAGTTGCATACCAGTACGTGTCTTTCTGGCTTGAAAGTCTCTATAGGAAAACACCGTGGAAGAACTGAAAATTGGCAGATCCTTATACAAAAGCAGACACGAGGCAGGGAGATCACTGTTTTTTCTCCTGGAAAGTTCTTGCTTTGGTTAATACCATGAACTTGCAGAAAAAGAAAACTGAGTGTAGAAGGGTTGATGACATAAGCTCACATCTTCAAATGCTTTAAAAGTTAAGTCAGATAATCCTTACACTGATATTTGAAAGGGGGAGAAAATACATCTGACCCCTTGCTTCAAACAAAAATCTTTCCATGTGGTTTTTAATTAGAAAGCAGTTGTTTTGCTTTCCCAACACTTCTTAACCTCTGCCATTGTAGATACAAGCCTGCAAACCATATTTTCATTGATTAAAAAAAAAATTAAAAATAAACGTTGAAAAAAACAGTATTTTTTTTTAAGGACAAAAAGACAGCAAGCAGCAATCCTTTGGAGGGATCAGGCACTTAAAGGCATATATGGGAAGACATCATGGCTGTGGCTTACAGTTTATTTTGTCTTGAAAAAGTCCGAGGTCATTTTAACTATGCTGACCTGTGAACCTACACATTTATCACCCCATCCAAGACTGTAAGCAAATACTGCCCTCTTGTGCACCAAACAGTTCTGGAGTCGGCATGAGATGACTTCCACCCCTCCAGCCTATGGACAGCCTGCAATCGTGCAGCTGGGTCTCCCTGGGGCTTGGAGATGTGTCAGGAAGAGGATGACACACATCTGTTACAACAGTGCTTGCTAAAATGTCCCCAGACTGCCTTCCGAGACAGATTTTAAGATAAGAAGAAGAGGGGAAGATTCAGCTGAAGAAATCAGACCAAACATAACTGACTTCTATCTTTCCTAGAAAATATTCATTCCTCGAAAAAAAACTTCATTGGTTGCCACAGCAAGTTTTGTTTTTATGTACTTTAAAAAACTTAGAAACGATTAATGTACCTACAATAATGAGTAACTAGTACCTCTTTTTACCTAGAAAGTCTTTGCCAGGAAAAGAGATTCCATCTGATTCTAGAGGGGGAAAAACAGGATGGGAGAACCCAAGTTGTGGTTTCTCAGACAAATCCCCTTAAGCACAGTCATATGTTCTTCCTTTCCTTTCTGAGGAGCCTCCAACCAGGTGGGGTTAGTTGTAAACATTTTCTCCTCTAACCCATGGACAGTGTTCTGTCTCCAGAAGACCAAATTGGCATCTCAAGAGAGCCTTAAACGATGTAAATTACTGTTCCCTTACTAAAGAATACAAGAAAAGTCAAAGCAGAAAAACATCCACGCAAATGTGAGATAAAGTGTGCCTGCTCATCAGGAACCTCAGGGGCAAGGCCCTGTTCTTCTCTAAAATGAATTTCCAGTTCTGGTTCTGAAGGACAAATCATCCAAATGTCAGCACCCTCCACTCCTGGGCACAATCCAAGACCAGCCAAGTAATATGCCAAACTCATTTCTGGGGGGAAAAGAAAAGACCAACTTTGCCCCCAGTGCATTACCTTCAACCCAAAAGGCCTCCTCAGCAGAAAGGGGATAGAGGGAAATACTTGGGGGAGAGTGCTCCCCAAAGCTATCTAGGGAAAGGAGCACTGACCAGGAGTCAGGGTGGGCTAGGTGCCAGCATTTTATTTACTAGTTCCATGACTTCAGATACTTCGTTCAATACTTCTGATGTCCAATCCTTGGTTCAGTGGTTCAGCAATGTTTCCTTAACCTCTACATGGCCTATAAATCATAAGCACCCAGTAGATCAATGTTTAATGGCCAAACACAATCACAGAGTAGTGAAATGTCTAACTCACTTGATGCCAAGATTGCTGGCCAACCCCTATGTCCACTTCAGCACATCCCTCTACCATGGGAAGAAGATGGGGGTTATAGCACCAGAAACAGGACTGAGGATGAATACAGGCCAGTAGGATAGCTATACTGAGACCAGACACCTCCAGAAGGCTGCTCTGTCTCCTTCCCTCTCCCTCTTCCACATATCAGAGCAAAATGTGCTGTTGCTCACCCTCTAACAAAGCCAGGACTGACAAAGAATCCAAACACAAGTACTGACACACACAGAGTCAGCCCCTGTATCCGTGGGTTCTGCGTCCATGGATTCAACCAACCACGGACCAAAAATATTCAGGAAAAAACAACAACAACAATACAACAGTAAAAAACAATACAAACAAAAAATATAGTATAACAACTATTTACGTAGCATTTACATTGCGTTAGGTATTATAAATAATCTAGAGATGATATAAAGTATATGGGAGGATGTACATAGGTTATACACAAATACTACACCACTTTATATCAGGGACTTAATTCTGGTATCCTGAGGGGGCAGGGGGTAGTCCTGGAATCAATCCCACACAGATACCTGCGGACGACTGTATTTGTCCAAATATACCTGTACACAGCCCAACAGCAGGTCTCTTGTGGAAACCGGTTCTGACACTGTCTCACTTGCCGACTAGCCTCAAGCTGTATCCTGCCTCAGGGCCCTCTCGTGTGCTACCCTTTTGGTCTAGAACCACTACCCCAACACTCCAGTGGCTGGCTCTGGTACCTCTTCCAGATTTTAGCTTCAACTTCATTGCCTGAGAAAGGCCTTCCCTGGCCTCTAGATGCCCCATATATCTATTAATCCCTGTCTGGGCATCCTGTATTGTCCTTCTTAGCACTTATCACAATTTGTAATTCTCCATATATTTTTTTTTTACTTCTGCCTCCTGCACTGGACGGTGAGCTCCATGAAAGCAGGAGCCCCTTCTGCTTTGGATTTCTTTCTTTTTCTTTTTTTAAAGATGTCCGATAACAGGATCTTAACCCTTGACTTGGTGTTGTCAGCACCACGCTCACCCAGTGAGCAAACCGGCCATCCCTATATGGGATCCGAACCTGTGGCCTTGGTGTTATCAGCACCACACTCTCCCGAGTGAGCCACAGGCTGGCCCTGCTTTGGATTTCTGACCACTGGAAACCCAGCGCCTGATATGCAGTAGGGTGCTCAGGGTTTGTTGAATGAATTAATTAATGTAATGACCTACCTTTCCTTCTACATCATCTAAGTTTAAGGAATGACGTCACCTAGCTAAATCTTCAGAATACTAAGAATTCTGGGGAAAGAAATGAAAGAGAGCCAGGGAACCAGGCCAGGTGTTCAAAGAGCCCTAACCTGTTGCAAAGGACAGGTAACAGAACAAGGAAGATGACTGGGTAGGTCCTGGAGGGCCTCCCTTCTGAGGAGCCCATCTCAAACACCACACACCCATCACCAGCCCCAAGGCCTGAGGGACCTATGACTATGACTTCACATATTTACAGTTGTCTTTGGACTTCCCATGAGAAAACACATGAGGAACTAAAGGATGAAACTGGCTAATTGATGGAGGTGAGTGACACGCAGGAGCAACAGGATCTGCAGAGGCGCACTCACTCAGAAAGTCTCAGGGAAGGACCAGGACAGAAACAGCATCAAATCTCTACCCTCTTGCCTCAAAGAGCCTTCCTCTTTTTCCCCAGGAAGTTTCTTATTGTACAAGCCTTTTGTAATGGTGTGTGGGACCCCAAGTTCACCTCTGACCTCCCAGGTTCCTAACAACCTGGCCTCCAGGAATTTTACATTCAGGAGGAACTCTGGACCCATAGCTTGATGATCAGAGAGTGACCTCTTTTTGTCTTGTTGTCAAATAAGACCTTGGCAGAGATGGAATCTCCTATGGACAGCTAGAATGCCCAGTGTGCCTTAGGGGGGCCTCCTTTCCCTTCACCTTCACAGACTATTTGCAGAACAACCACAGGCATCAGCCACAGGCTTGTGTTATGCTCATTTCCCCATCCCTGAGCTCTGGGGCAGATTTAAAAGCCCTGGTCCTGTGTCAGAATCAGGTCTGAATTAATACCCTTCCTCCAAAGATCTCCAGTAGCAAAGTGAAAACAGATGCACTAGACAATGCCCTTTGAAAGCCCAGCAAGGACGACTGGTGACAGTGCAGCCCCTGGCTCTGAAAGAAACCTTAAGGTTAAAGGTTCACAGAGGCAGAAGAATTACCAAAGTACAAGTTTGTTCAAATTTCCTCCGGCAGATTTAAACAACCAGGGTCAAGCTGAAGACTGCCGGCAAAAACCTATGAGACAACTCAGCCCCTTTGAACTGCATGGAGAAAGGAAAATATACGGTCTGAGAGGGATCTATGTTATAGCTTTTTAAAATGTTCTTGAAAGGGTCACCCCTGTTAACTCAAAATCAGCCTGTTGAAGGATGTTTGAAAACTGCTTCTCTAAAACAACAGGGCCGCCGGGCCCTCACGGTGTGTGGTGGCTGTGCTGGGGTCGCCTCGTTCCCGGTATTAGTGTGCTGACCCTCTGTGGGCCGTGAAATTGTCAGCCATGCTGAGGACTTTGGTCATTAGCCAATGGAGAGCGACTGAAGACTTTCACACATGGAAATAAAATAATTATATTAACAATTTAGGAAGAGTTTGTGGCTAGAGTAGAAGATCGTTGTAAAAAGGAGGGCTGAAATCAGGGAGACGGTGCATGGGAATGTTGTACTCCTCCAGGCGGGAGCTCACAGAAGCCTACCTTAAGGTAGCTATAGGGACAGGAGCTGCGCCGGTTAGAGAAGAAGCAGGAGGGACGAGGCTTGGTAACCGACTCGTATGAAGGTGGAGGAGGACATGCTGAGGATTGTTCCACGGGCCATGCTTTGGCAGAATGAAGGCATCACTGGCTAGGAAGGTGAGGAAGGTGAGAGAGTGTCTTTCAGACATGGAGTCTGAAGGCCTGTAGGGAAACAGGTCTAGAAGGCCTGTAGGGAAACAGGTCTAGAAGGCCTGTAGGGAAACAGGTCTAGAAGTCCAGGGAAGGCCTGGAACACAGGCTGGGACCTCAGGAAGAGGATGGCTCTAGTGACCAAACAATACACAGGGGACTCAATCCCAAATTGACAATAAGGACACAGAACCCAGCCCATTCCTCAGTCCGTCCAGCCTTGCACCACCAAATACAGCAACCATGAGCTACATGTGCCTATTTAAATTTAAATGAATTACATTTTCAGTTCCTCAGCTGCACCAGCCACAAGGCAAGTGCTCAAATGGACACATGAGAACGTGCAGCTATAGAACACTCCCACCATCATAGAAAGTTCTGCTGGGAAGTGCTAATCAAGCCCCTGCAGAGATTTGTTAAAACGCTGTTCTTGGCAGCCAAAGTGTCTGTCAGCCCACTCTCCACAGTGCTGAATGCCTAAGGTAGACAGTGCTGGGCTGGCCAACACCTCAGGGCTTCCCTTTCCAGTATCTGGTCTGCTTGTCTGTGGGTGTCAAATAGCAGTTCTGAAGAAATGGAGTCCTTCTGGGCTGGCCCGGTGGTGCACTCGGTAGAGTGCAGCGCTTGGGAGTGCGGTGGCGCTCCCGCCGAGGGTTCGGATCCCATATAGAGACCGGTCCACTCACTGGTTGAGCGCGGTGCGGACGTGACACCGAGGGTTGCAATACCGAGGGTTGCGACCCCGTTGCCGGTCGCAGTACGGGCGCGACACTGAGGGTTACGATCCTGTTACCGGTCACGAAAAAAGACAAAAAGGGAAAAAAAAAAAAAAAAAGAAATGGAGTCCTTCTTATGTGAAATCCTTTTCTCTAGAGTATAAGCTCTGAAGACCATCTCTGAATGTGCCCAGGATCATCATTTTAGAGAATAGGGAACACTGGGAACACACATACAAGGGTTTTGGTGTTTATGGCAAAAGGTCCTGAAATTCACTTGGAAATGACCACAAGCAAAGCAATTTTTTTTTCAAGTACCACACTACAATGGAACTCAGAAGGCTGAGCTCAATCCCAATGTCAGATGACCAAGGATAAGCCATTGACCCTCCTAGGGCTTTTAGCAACCAAAATAAATCTCTGGTAAAGGACAGAGCTACAAGGCCAGGCAAGGCAGATTCCTGAGGCCAAGCAGGGCAATGTTAGCAAATTCCAAGCACTAATTTTAAAAGAAAAAAGTCAGGTTTATCTTTAGGTAGCACCTGTGCATGCCACCAAATAAATATCCTCAGGAAGTAGGTTAGAGACAAAGAAAATTATTATAGTCTTTCTGAAGGCCTCAAGACAAGAGAGGCATCATCACAACACAAGAGATATGGAAAGAGGGAAAGTCAACTTCTCTCTCAACAGCAAAAGTTGTTTTTTCTCCTGCCAAGAGAGGATCACCCACATTCACTAAGTCCTCCCTACCCACCCAACAAAGGCCACTTCAAAGCAGCAGGAGCCTAATCACACAGCACAAGAAAATAAAAGACCCAATTAGTGAAAAACAAAACTCAAATATTCCAGGGGAGAATAGATGCAGAAATCTCTATTTCTGACAATTTGATTTATATATAAACTGCTCCTTAGGAGCCACAATTTTCTACCAAAGCAGGCATGCGCTGTGGTCTAAAGGCAGCTGCTGGGCATTGCCAGGGCCTCTGAAACCAGAGACTTGCTAACTGGGTGACCTGCAGTGGGCTGCCCACCTCGTGGAGCCTCATTCTTACGAACTGTGCAATGCAGATGAAAACACTCCCCTCAGAGACTGGCTGGGAGGACAGCAAGAGAATCTAAGGGTCTAGAACAGCATCCAGCAGACTGTAGACATTCCCCAAAAGTCCCTTCCTTCCCTCTTTCCTTCTGAGAGGCAGAACCGCCACTCGGCCTCTGTTCAGCACTCCCACAACTGCCCCCCAGAGCCTCGTTTTCCTTCCTGATGCAGTCTTCCCTGCCTGCCTGTGGCATTCCCCTTCCTCTCGCTCTTCTAGCTAGATCAGAGAGCTGTGATTGGAATGGAGACAGCAATACCTGGCCCCTAGACCTCTGATCGGACTCGGAGAGAGCTCCCTAAAAGCCATGAGAAGGATCTCCCAGTGTAAAAGCTACCTGCCCTCCTCTTACAAGAGGCTCTCCGAGCTGCTGAGCTCTGGTCCCAGCCAGCCTCTGGCACTGGGCCTGACCCCCGTGTACTCCTCCCCTAGGAACTTCACACTCCAGCCCTCCCTTTGACTCTGTTTGTGTCCACTCTGAATCCTCTAGCTGGAATGCCGCCCATCTTCTTCAGTGGCAAAATCTCAACCATCCTTCAAAATTCCAACGAGACAGTCCCTCTTCCCAGGGCCTCCCCTGACTGGCCTGTGATCTCGCCAACCCGGCCTCACCTCCTCTCACTTCCTATTTATGCAAGAGCCAGCCACACTGATCTGCTCCTTCTTTAGCCAGGGCCGCTCTCATGACTCTGGACTTTGCTAAGCCTATTCCCTGTGTCTGTTCTGCCCAGAAATCTGCAGGCCAACCTTCCAGGCCCAGCCCCACATTCCCTCCAATGGACGCCCTTCCTTCCCAGGTAGGCACTCATATCTCCATGCTCCTCTCTACCAAAGCCCTTACAACTCGGCATCTTATCTTAACTGACTGTTGGCACAGCCCCTGCCCCTCTGCCCTGCTTGAAACTGTGAGCCTCTTGAGGACAGGCACAGCTGCACATCTGCCCTCACACACCAAGGCAAAACCATGCAATGGGTGTGTGTAGAATTTCGGCGTAAGTGAATAAAAACACAAATAGCAGCACCATCTGATCCTCTCCCACCAGACAGGCTGCCAAAAGCCCTCAAAACAGGGGAGATGAGCTCAAGTAAGGCATGTGACAGAAAGAGGCAGCAACTTGAAAAGCACATCCCACTCCGCTATACACTTAAAAATGGTTAAGATGGGAAATGTCATATATGATGTGTATCTTACCACAATTAGAAATAAATAAAAATGGATTTTTTATAAAAGGAATGAAATACAGGTTCATGCTACAACGTGAACTTTAAAAGCATATGTTAAGTGAAAGAGGCCAGACACAAAAGGTCACATATTTTATGATTCCATTTCTATGAAATGTCCAGAATAGGCAAATCTATAGAGACGTTATAGTGGTTGCCTAGGCCTGGGCGGGGGAGGCAGGGGAATGGGGGATGACTGCTAGTGGGTTTCTTTATGGTGTGATGAAAATGTTCCAAACTTAGATTGTGGCAATGGCTGTACAACTCTATGAATATACTGAAAACCACTGAGTGTACACTTGAAGTGGATGGATTTTATGGTATGTGAATTTTACCTCAATAAAAAACTTTAAAAAAATTATTGATTATCAACTATATGCCAGGTTCTGGGTTGGCCCTAGAGCTACAGAGATGATTCCAACATTGTCTCTGCCCCACGATGCTTCCAGGCTAATGAAAAACCAGCTGTCACAGCAGAGTGCAGTAACTCCAGTAGTGGAGGCATGATGTGCGATCCAGGTTCAGACCCTGCGAGGGCTTGCTCTCTTGCTCCCTGCCCCCCATGAGGCTGCCTCAGAAATACCAGGCTCCACTCTCACCAAGACTGGGGACTCCAGGATACCCAGAGTACCAGAGCTACAGACACCATCTTCTGCATGGTATCAAAGCCCTTGCCAGTAAAAGGGCATACAGAATTGAGCTCTAAGGCAAGAGTGCCTCGTACCCAGCCTGTTAAGCCTCCATCAAAGAAAAGAATGACAGAGAGAGAAATATGTCTTAGGGCTTAGTTTACAGGCCATTTCCTGGGATGCCTGCCCAAATCTTAGTCCAACGTGGGTGGAGTGATTTTGAAGAAAAACCCAAGAGACATGCTGATGGAAAACAAAGGAGATGCTCAGTGAAAAGTTTAAAAGCAATTAATTTTAAATGATTACAGCTTTACAAAAATCTGTGGCTCTGATTTCCTTCTGACTTTGATTATAACCTTCCAGCAAAATATTTGCCTCAAGAAGGCAAAGTCTTTGCATTATTTTCTATTCCTAGCATGACTACAAAAATATTCATTGATTTAACATTTGATATGTTTTGTTCTCAAGGGCAAGCCCCATGAGAAGAAAAATGTACCCCAACGGAATGAAATATGACTACCTGCTTCCATTTTTCTTTCCTGTTGGTTCCTGCTCAAATATTCTGCATTAATTTAAACTCAAGGCTATTTCTCTGATGCTGTACTACTCCCCACACTGTCACCCAAACCAGAGCAAAGTCACCCATAGTCCAGCGCCAAGAAAAAGTGCTGCAGACAAAGCTCAATTTGAGAGTCTCCTGGAGACAGCTAAAGGCATCCAGCTTGGAAAGAGATCAGGTGGGGTTAGAGAGCGATAAGGTACCAAGTAAAACAGGAAAACTTGTATTTGAGTAGAAGCACACTTGGTACTGAGTGAGGCAGACTTCCTATTGGACATGACAAGCTTTGAAGCAAGTGAAGGCAGAGACTCCAGTATCAGCTGCAGCTTCCCTTGATGGTAGAGGACACCACACTGCAGAAATGGTACTGGAGAGCAGAATCTTCCAGTTATGATGTGACCCTTTTAATGAGGAAGAGAAAACAAAAGGTGGCTTTCACTGGGTGGCACAAAGGAGCAGGGGACTAAGGCCTGACAGCTCCTAGGAGCTAAAGAGATCAGGGTGAAGGGAGCATTTCCACTTAGAACAACCCCTTCAAAAATGCCTCAGCATTTTAGGACAGATATATATAACTACCACAATCCAACATAATGTCTTCCTACACAGATTCTCATAAAAAGACTAGGGGCAAAGGAAACAAAGTGGCCTTTTGTTCGTTTTTGCATTAGAATAATACCCAAATTCCTCGTAACTGCCAAGGCCTGTATGGCCAGGCCCCAGTTTGTTATCTCTTCTTGTGCCATGGATGAAAACACACATTCATTAACGCACATGAACCCCATTCCTTTCATGAGTCCAAAGAAAGTACTTCAGACAGACTGCAAAGGGACTGAAGGACACACTTCTTGATGAGACAGACCACAGGGGCAAGAGCTCTCTCCACACCAGCACCAAGAGCACAGAAAGTCGGAAAAACAGAGAAGGCAAAGTAGCTTAAGTTTTACAAAGAATGTTCTCTCCAGGCTGCAGAGACAAAAATCTGTCAGGCTCTTGGTTGTTTAACCCTCCAAGGAGAGTAACCTGAGTCAGACTTACAAGTCTTTTGCAGCTCTCTCAGCTCTGGGCAGGGAGGGCCCAGAAAGGATCTGAGCCACGCAGGGAGTGCCGCTTGCACAGTGGGTACAAGTGGCAAGAGATTCAGGAGACAAGTCGTGGCAGAAGAGCTGCTGTTCATTAACAACCCGAACAAAAGACCAGGAGACAATACACTGTTAATCCTAGCAGCCACCAGAGAACTATAAATTGCCAAGCCAAGATACCAGCATTTTTCAACCCTCCTCTTTCCTGCTGGAGTTAGATTGAGGATGAGTCCAAGTCTCTCACCCCCACCCAAGTCTTTAAAACATACATTACTGAATCTTTCTGAAGTTCTAACCCTGAAAGATTTATATTCTAAAATGGATTCAAGAAAAATACTTCCTTGAAACACTACTACAGGGGCTAGAGTAGACGGGTACACTTTTTCATTCACACTAAGAACGCTGGAGTGTGGGTTGTGTAGTCGATCAACATGAGTTCAAACCCAGCTCTTACTCTTTATTAACTGTGTTCCCTGAACCTCTCTGAGCTGTGGTGTTTTTCATCTGTAAAATGGGAACATCATCTACTACCTCCCACGACTGCGGTGAGGGCTGAACAATGACGACAAAAATATGGCATAAAGACAGCACTAAATAAATGCCAAATGCTACTGTCACTTTGACTCCACGGCACTCTTAGGAGTTTTATCTGTGGCCACATGGATCAAGGGAGATAAAACCCAATTTTCTCTAAGTTAAGAAAGGATTTCTCTCTCTCTCTCTCTGTGTGTGTGTGTGTGTGTGTGTGTGTGTGTGTGTGTGTGTGTGTAAGGTGTGTGTGTGTGTGTGTGTGTGTGTGTGTGTGTGTGTGTGTGTAAGTGTTTTGGGGAGAGCAGTGGCTCTCTCTGTGTGTGTGTGTGTGTGTGTGTGTGTGTGTGTGTGTGTAAGTGTTTTGGGGAGAGCAGTGGAATTACAGAGAGCCAGATTTAATTTAAGACATATTAAACTTCAGAGATATCATCATGGAACTCAGACAATTGTTCTAATTTCCTTCTCCTGGGGATAACATATTCCACAAGGGGTCTAAATCATTCACAGTAAGCCAGGAACTCTAACAAGAGCACAATCTCCCAGGAATCCCAGGTACAGATACATCTAGAGAAAACCATACCTCCTGCCAGTGGGAGTCCCTATCCAGAAATCTCGCATCTTTTTATCTAAAGCTGGGGCCTGATCACGTCGCAAACCTGCTTTAACAACCTTCCAAGGAGCTCCTAGGCACTTAGGAGAAATCTACGCTAAGGGCCACTCTCTAGGATTTGGCCCTCCAACCCTTCCACCTTCATCTTCAGTACACCTTCCACACACCATGCTGATTTCCAGCCATACCTAAATGCTAGCAGTTGTCTCTGATTCTAAACAGACAAAATTGCACATTCAAGCCTCAGAGTCCTGCCCAGGCAGTTCCCCCACCTACGAAAGCTCTCCTTCCCTGTATCATACCCTATACCCTGCCCCTCAGCAAAGTGAGCTATTCCTGCTTTTCCCCTGTGTGAAATGAACTTCAGTAAATCACTCTGTACACAGCACAGTGTCCTCTCCCAGGTTCTGCTGTAAGTTCCTAAAGGGGAGGGAAAAGAACAAACATGCATTAGGTACTTACAGCAGGCCAGGCTCTATGCTAATTGCTTTCTGTCCACTAATCCACAAAGAAGGTTCTCTGCTCACTATAACCAGCTAACCCAGTATTTGTATACAGGATTCACTCATTTAAACTTACTGAATGCCTACCGGATGCCAGGCTCTGGCCCACGAGCTGAGAACACACTGGTAAATAAGACAATGCTCCTGCTCTACCCTCATGGACCTCACATTCTACCAGGGGACAGATAACTGACAAGTAAACACATAAAGAGCATCAGAGAGTGAAAAGGGCTAGCAAGGAAACAAAACGGGACATGAGGAAAATACAAGGGGGTGAGGGTTAGGGACGTAGCTTTAAATAGGTAGATTGGGGGACGCCTCTCTGAGGAGGTGACATTTAAGCTGAGACTTAAATAATAAGGAGCTAGACATACCAAGCAGAGGCAACAGCAGGTGCACTGATCCTGAGGGAAGCAGCTTGGCCCATTTGAGAAGCAGAAATGAGGCCAGTGTGACTGAAGGTCAGGAGCAAGAGAGAGCAGTTGATGAGGCTGAGAGGAAAGCAAAACCAGACCGTAGGTCCTGTAGGCCCTAACAAGGAGACTGGATTTTACCCGAAGCACAATGAGAATCCCCTGGATTGTCCTGAAGCAGAGAGCTAACATGATGTGATGAACATCTGTAAAAGGAGTGCACTGCCTACTGGGCAAAGAATGAATTAGAGCGAGAAGGAGGGCGAGCAGGCAGGGTTCAGAATTGCAGGAGTCCAGATGCCATAGCCAGGATCCAGCCTGGGGAGCCATTCCAAGAAGGCAAAGATGTCCACAGGTATACAGATCATGAGGTTAAGTGAAGGTATGAACCATATCCAGATTAGGGGCAGAAGAGTTGGATTTCAACACCAGCCTGAGGGAGTTTACTTGCCAAGTATCAGTTTCCTCATCTGAAAAACAGGGCTGACACTCCCACTACACAGGGTGCTGCACAGACACAAGTTCCTAGCAGCAGGGCCAGCCACAGCAGGCACTCAAATGGGAGCAGCCTTCCCTTCCAAAGAAAAACAATCTACTTTTTTTTTTCTCATTTCCCTGAAAAGGAAGGTGGGAATGTGATCTATTTAAGGAAGAATGGTAGCAGCCTTGGTCTCTCCATTCCAATGAGCTCAGGCCACATTTTAATACCTGGTAAGAGGATAAGGAAAGTCTCCTCACTCAGGAGTTGAGAAAAGTAACAAGAGTGACCACGTATGTATAAGAATAGAAAAATTCCTCTTCTACAGTTGTATGGTCCAAACCAAGGACATGCCAAATTCTCTGGAGTGTTACAATTTGGCTATACAGGACGAGGATGGTGCTGAAACCTTTTCATCATATGAAGAGCTTCTCTATAAATGTGTATATAGGCAGAGGGTGGGGGTGCATAGAGTGCACTGGGAAAGCAAAGGGCTCTAGCATCAGAGTCAGGCAGACCTGGGCTGTGCCATTAACTGCCCCTAAGTCCCAACTTCCCCAACTGTTAAATGGCAGCCACCACACTCCTTGTGGGGTTTGGCCAAGAAGGAGCAAACATGCGAGAAAAGCCGGGCCAGATAGAAAGTGAGAGATGGCCATCCTCCGCCAGCACGCAGAGATCCAGAATTAGGTTCAAGGGTCACACGGCTAGTAAGGAACAAAGTCAGGCTTCAAGCCCAGTTTTTTTTTTATTCCAAAAGTATGTCTTTCACCATTTACCTACACCATTTACTAGAAAAGACTAAGAACTTGCCTTCTCATTTTTTTTTAACCCATCCGTGCCTTCCACCTCCAACCTAGACTGGCTCAGAGTGTGTATCCTAAAATGTTTTGAATATGACCAAACATAATTCAGTCATAAGAGTAGGGGAAAGGGGTAGAGAATTGCGTGCCCTTTAATGACAACTGAAACATGGATTGAGCAGAAGACTTTAGATAGTGTGACTGTGGGCAAGTCTCTTCACCTCTTCAAGACTCCATTACTTCTACTGCTATATGGGGAAATGATCTTAGACTTCCTGCAGCATGGAACAGTTGAGAGGTCACAGAGATGGGAGTACTTAAACTCATCACTATAGCTGGGACCCAGAATGCCCAATGACCAATGAGGCCATCTGCCACCAAGCCAATAATCATCTGTCTGATATATATTTCCATATGTGCTTGCAGGCATACAGAATATCACTGGGAGGAAACACAAGGAAATGGAAACAGGAAGGTAATCAGGTACCGGTGTCAGCAGTGAGAAGTAGACTTAGCTATAAAGAATACACTCTTGTGCCATGTGCTTGTATTACTGTATTATTATTTTTTTTTCTAAAAACAAAACAAGTTTTAGAGCCCTGTGTGGGTGTGGAAAAGTAATCGACAAAGATATACAAGTAACAGGGGTTCTGTCTGGAGGGATGGGAGGAATCCAGAATTGAAGAGAGAGGAGTGATTAAGAGGACTTCTGCCTTATTTGTAACATTCTATTTCTTCACAAGTAGCATGTATTCGTGTATTATCTGTGTAATTAAAAATTAACTAAATGGCACATCTTAGGAGGCATTTTGGCTGCACCCATCACGACTGAACACACACATGCCCTTTGCCCCAGCCAGTTCAGTTCTAGGAGCTTACCCTACAGATACAGTAGCACACACACCAAAAGACTTCTATTCTAGACTGTTCACTGCAGCATGGCTAGCAAACACTGGAAAAGACATAGAGGTCCGTCATTAAGAAGTTAAAATGTTGGTACGAATGTGCAATGGAATTCTAGACGAGTTTTAAAAAGGATGATGTTGCTTGGTATGTACAGACATGGCGCACTCTCCAGACAGTGTTGATTGAAACGGTGTATAAAGAAAAGGGGAAAAGAGGATTTACCTGTACACAGATATGTTTGCATTTACGGGGGGGTTTCTGAAATGACACACAAGAAACCGGGAACAGTGGCTGACTCTGGGAACAGGAACCCAGGAACCAAAGGACAGGTGAATGGAGACTTCTTGGAGATTTTTTATGCATACGCTTCCTGTGGCTTCCGAGTTTTCTTAATCCGTTCGTGTACTTCACACACCTTTTATGTTTTGTAAACCCTTGTCTTTTTATAGGCTGAGCGCCCCGCTGCTCGGCGTGTTGGCTGGGAAGCCCCCCGCGCCCGCCCGCCCACCGGCCCGCGCTCACCGCCGATGATGGTCCGGATGAGCGAGGCGTGCCCGGGGCAGTCGACCAGCGTGACCTGCAGCAACGGCTCGGGCTCGCGCTCTTTCCCGGCCTCGGCCGCCTCCCGGGGCGCGGGCAGCGCCGGCCGCAGGCGA